>NW_024041944.1:0-3718 GCF_014851395.1 Micropterus salmoides | reverse complement strand
CTTTAAGAAAATAAAAGTGAAGGGGACAAAAACAGAATTTAAAAAGTGAGTGAGACAGCCGACTCAGGATGTCATATCATAATAATTATGAGTTGTTACTGTTAGTCAGCCTACCAGTTGTAACTTCTAGGAGATATCAGGAATTGATAATCTCCCGCAAAAAACAAAAAGGTGGCGACAAACCAGTGGCAATGGCTGCAAAGCCTTGCTAGCAGTTCTACATAAATTCATGTATTAGCACAGAAGCTACATGCAGTTTGTTTGTACCCCATTTCATTTGTTCCACTCCAATACATAAAATTAGGCTATTTATATGATGCAACTACAAGGCTGGCAAAGGAGGAATAATGGGAAGTTTATGTAGACACATGAGATTGATATCTTTCTTCTCTTACAGTCAAATAAATGGAAATCCCAAAATGATGTTACTTCTTTAACTGGCCATTTTCAGTCCCTTTGACCTTGAAACGAGGCAAATAAGCACACTTCCGAGAATTTTGAACTATTCTTTTAGAGTAACTGAACAGTTTTATTGTAATGCTGTAGAAAACATACCATGCAGTGTGTGGATTTATTTATGTGTTACTTAAAACCTCTTCAACAGTTCACACTCTTAGAAGTATCTAGTAAGCTTTCAAATTTTAAACCTAATGTTTTTGCTTACGTTAGCCTTTAGAACCTAGTAGTGTTGTAGTACTCAAGACCGGTCTTGGTCTCGAGACTGGTTGTTAGACCATTTGATGGTCTTGGTCCTGTCTCGGACCCAACCGCATTTGTACTCGTCTCGGTCATTGAGGACTCGGGACTTTCTTTCAAGTCAAGACCACAACTTTGGGAATCTCAACAAATTGCTTTTGCATTGTCTGATTTATTTGCTAACGTCCCAACTTTGATTGGATGTAAATTTTTTGCTTCAAATACAACAAATAACCCTAATTAAAAATGTTGTTACCATTAACGACTGTCCCCCCTCCTCGCGATGGTAATCATGGAAAAGAAGTGTGGAATAAAGATGCTTACGTTGATTTCAGCTCTCTGGAACATCCAAAACAACAGGCAGACAGACAGCACACTCTTCCAAACAACATAACTGAGTGTAAACGCACACTACAATAACTGGACAGCACCAACTATACAGGGACTAATAGCAACACAGGTGCCCGGGATCAAGGCTAACGAGGCAGGAGACAGCAGGGGAAAACAGGGAGACAGGCAGGCAGAGTGATAACTGGGGGAACAGACATAACCCAGGTTACTGGACACTAAACACAGACATAAACACAGAAGACACAGAACTAAACCCAAGATACATGACAGACAGGTACAAGGTGAGCTCAACAGAACCTGCGAATGAACAATGAAATAAACATGGCTAAACAGTGAACACAAGACAAGGAACAAACCTCCAACAGTAAACATGGACCAACTGTTACACAGACCGTGGAAGGGAACAGAGACAAAACTAACCAGGAAACAGGACTATACTCAATAATGAACAGAACGGAAATAAGGAAAATACCAAAACACCACTAAACACTAGCTGACAGATGGATAATAACCCAGACTAAATAACTGATACCAAACTGATCAATAAGTAAACTTCACAGTAAACTAAATTCAACAGAATGAACTAAAATGTAGATGCAAAACCCAAATCTTAGAATCAAGAATACAAAGTGGATAAGGGCGACAAGATAACAGGACAACACAGACAACAGACTAGGATAACAGAACAAAAACAGATTAACACAGAACCAAATGGACAACAAAACAGCAGAGCTCACCATAAACACAGACTGGGCACAGGACAACAGACAAGACAGAACCCCAAAACACTAGACCAAAATAACAGATCCTCAACTGACCAAAACTTAAACATGGCTGACAGGCAGAATGTGACAATGTGGGTGTTTTAATGGGAATGTGGATCTTTCAGATCAACTAGAGAAGTACCTATGATCTAGTTCCACATTTTATTGTGTGTCATGTAATGTGGGGAACTGGTCTTGACTCAGTCTCGCCCTCTAAATGTCTTGGTCTTGTCTCTGTCTCGATAATCTCTGGTCTTGATCTTGGTTGACTTGGTCTTGGTTTGGGCGGTCTTGACTACAACACTATAACCTGTTGTTCAGTGGTGTAACCTTGACAATGTCTGTCACAGTCAAAACATTTTCATTCTGAAGACCAAAACTTAGCAACTTCTTCTCTAAGTTTTCAATTATTTAAGTGCCTTTGGCTGTTTTGGATGTGTAGCAGCTGTATGGTTGTATTCCACTGTACAGACAGGGATGGAAACAGGTGCTTTCCCATCCAGCTCATCATTAAAGCTCCAAACATCTCAGTGTTCTACTGCAACAGTCGGGGAATTGGATGTCAACATTAAACAAGATTGGAGTAAATAAGAGTTTTCAGTACCTGTACAAATACAGGAAAGGAAGGTTTAAACACAATGCAAGCTATAAAATGAAAGAAGTGCTACATGGATGTCTAAATTATCTTGGAAATGAAGGGACACAATTTACAGGGTGTGCAAGAGGACAGTTACGCAAACAGAAACAAAGACACAGCATTCATAATTTAATCTTACTCACAAAGTGAGGAATAATGGCAGATAGGGTTGTACAGTCGTACACATAAAACCAGTTTGTCTCCCAAGTAAAAGGAAAAGAGTGAGTCATTAGAGCAGATAATAGTTGAGGGATTATATGAGAGTATGTGTTGGAATTTTATTTCAAAATAGCATGAGCCATACTGTAAAATACTTTTTGAAAAACAGGTGGATGTTGCTGTGGGAATCGAACCCTGGTCTCCCACACCAGAGACATGTATCTCATCTACTGCACCATCACCACCCCCATTATTATTGTTATTATTTTTACCCCTATGTTATCGTTTATTTGTGCTACAGGGCAGTGAGCCTTTAAAGCTGTCAGGAAACTCTAGCTAGTCTTGAGGCAAAACTGTCATTCTTTGGTTTCTGTTTGATGAACATAGCTTTTGGTTGTCATGAATGCCTGCCAACCCCAACTACCAATGATATAATTACCTTCATCATTATGGTGACACACTCTTTGTCTGCCCCCAACCTTCTGCAGTCCCAGGAGGCCCTGGTGCAGAAGCAGCTGGCGGAGAAGAGGGAGCGTGTGCAGGAGGTTCTCCACAAGGCTCGTGAGGAGAGCAACATCTTTAGCAAGAAGACGGAGGAGAAGCTCATCCAGAAGATGGAGGCCAACAAGGAGAACCGGGAGGCTCACCTCAATGCTCTCAAACAGAGGCTGCGTGAGAAAGTAAGTTCACATTCTGTGATCATTTGTGATTTAATATATCTGTCAATGCGAGGAAAGCACCATTCTCTTCTCCAAGTTTCACAGTCACACAAAAAACACAAACCAACTACAGTCATTTTTCTCTTTCAAAATGTGGATTATGTGACCAGCACAAATTTGAAAACAAGCTTCATGTTTATCATATAAATTGTAAGTGATTACCACTTAATAATATAAAGTAGTTCCATTTTGATGATACGACGGACCTTTTTGGTTACATTTAGACCAAGGTCTGTGTCATAATGACTAAGATTGGGCAACTAAAGCTACTCAGTTAAAGTTGTAATCCTTATAGAAATAGAATATTCACTTTCAGCCCTAGAGCTACATGAAAAGATTGATAGAGAAAATTAGAGGAGAAAATGAATACCACTCACGTGTCTGTACGATAA
>NW_024041943.1:0-5155 GCF_014851395.1 Micropterus salmoides | reverse complement strand
TGGGTTTTGTACCGTCAGGAGGGTAGTGATGCCGAGGTCATGGTGAACAGACGAATGTGCGGGATGGAAGCTGTGTTGATTTGGCCAAACTGCCTGCTGTCCTTTTGTGAAACAGTCTGATTTCAGTGCCAGAGCATCATGTTGCAACTGTACTCTTTGACCAACGTCTGGACTCAGCAGCCCGTTTGTCTGATTCAAATGCTGATTTTGAAACAAGACATTAACTGTCCAGAGCAGAGGACATGTAGTGTGCAAGAGTCAAGCCTGTAATGTTGCAATTTTTTATTTGCTAAGGAAAGGTAGAAAAGTGTCTCTAATGTGTGTATTTGAAATACAGATCAACTATTTTCAGGTATCATACTGAAGCTAGTTTTTATAAAATCCACTGAAACAAGTGGAAAATGTCCTCTTTAAAAAAAAAAGGTGTATTCCACTTTCAGTGATTTTCATTGTGGTCTTCTATAAGATAACCTAAAACTAACAAATGACAATTTAACCCAAAGAGCACTGGGAGACAGACAGGATCATGGGTGGGTTGATGTTGCATTCCCTTCATAGCTTCCAGCATATGTGCACTGTGTTGTATCTGCCTCAGGCTGTCAGAGATCAACGCTTTCCCTTATTTATTTATTTCTTACCTGCGCCGCACCTTGTCCAGACAGGGAGGGGCAGGAACAGTCAGCTTTATCTCAGAGCTGACACATAGAATCAAACACAACCGCATGCATGACTACCAACAAAGACGAGAGCCGTCAAAGCCATCGTAGAGAACAAATCAGATCTTGTTGGGTATGCTTCATCATATTGTCAGATTCTGTAACAAGTAAGTGAAAAAAACAAATGAAGAAATTATAATCTAAGCCTCTTTAGCAGACCTGCTGTAGTGTTGATCAGTCTAGAGTTACCATGTCCTTGAATCTTTAAATAGTAACTTCTACTAACTAATTTTATCATAATGTCCACTACAGACTGTATATCCTGACTGAGGAGGAAATACATGTTCAGTTGATGTCAGCTGGCAATGACTAAATGCAATCGGGGTGTGTTTGCAAGTGTGCTGGAAGTGACACACCGCAGTGCCAGAAGCCCCTGACCATTGTAGAAAAAAGCTCCCACACTGAATCACTTATAATCTAAAGAAGAATCTCGTGTTGTACTGGGGTAACTGAGGTGAAGTAGTGGTAAAACTGACATAAACACACCCAAGTTTTTGAGTGGGTTCAATCTTTGTCCCGTGAGATTAGATAAGATTGACTTTTGCAATGAGAAAAAGATAAACACATTTAAAATGGAATGCACTGAAGATGAAGTGAGCTAATGTGGTCATTGCTGAATGATTCATGGCATTAATGGCAGTCATCATATTTTAACAGTTTACACTTGTGCTTGTGGAAACAGTTTTAAAATGGAGCTTTGCTGTTCCTTTTTTGTTGCAGAGCGATAATGTCAACAGTTTAACAAGCGCATATTGGGTATTTAGACTAGGGCAGGCAATGTTGGAGAAACTGTCAAAAGACTGGTAGCTTTTGAAAGTATCCAATTCAGGACTCCCTTTAAAGCCAGGTCCCCAAAACACACGTTCATGCGAGTCATGAGTGCACGGGCAGATTGCATGCAGGTTGGCAGGTAGGTGTTGCTAGGTAGGTAGGTGTGAATTATTGAAACTGTAGGATCCAGCACTTTTGTGAAGTCCCCCAACTTTATCGAAATGAAAGGAAACTGGAAACAATTTCATGTTTAAAGATGTGCTTCACTTTAGTTTGTAACAGGACTTTGCAGAGTAATATGGCCTTTTAGCCAAGACCTGACCTCTGCCCTGTCCATAGTGCAGTTACAATTTCTGTTGTAAATTTGCATCCTAATGTGGGTGAGCATGTTGAGACACATAGCTGGAGAAGAAACATTATCAAGGCCTTTATGTTGTAACAATCAGCAACCCTTTTCCCTTCAGGGAAAGCAGACATGGTGTGTGTGCCAGACTGGCAGCCATGCCCAGAGTACCCTGTGTGGAGGGGGAGCTAATAAATATTGACTGGTGAAAGCAGCTGCAGAGTTGTCAGTGATTTGAGCACTTGTGTGGGGAATTATACGAGTACATACATTCACAAACATACTGGGTGACTTCATAAACAGCATGTAGCTCATCAGAGGTGGGATAACAGATCCATTACTGTAAACATTAACGGTAAATTTCACCTAAAAATTAAAATGTGAGAATTATCTCCTCGCTTTTATATAATTCAATACACTGATAAAAGGTGTGAGTTTGTTTGTGCGCATACATAAGACAAGTGCTATGACTGAGTCAGGGGTCAGTAGACAGTCACTAAAGACCTCATTCTTTGGATCAATTTTGAATCTTTAAAGTTATATTTAACATCTACAATTGTTGAATGAGTCTGAATTTGACCAACTTTTGTTATCAGGTGGACAAATTAGGGTTGTATTTCACGGATTTGTTTTCCTTGTGATCAAGTTCCACTGGTGTCAGGACATGTTACTTTACTAAAGATGGTCAGGTTTAAACATGGGCAGCACATGTTTCCTTCCTCATCCATCTGTCGTTGGGGCAAAGTTTCCCTCCCAGTTGTTGACCAGTTCAATCAAAACACAACTGTCATCAGGCTTCCCATCTGAGGCATATTGATTTTCTGTCCCTCTGGTGAATGTGTGACCTGCTCAGTGGCACAGCTTATCTACCTGGTATAGCAGGGAGGCAGAGACAAATTTAGAAGTTAGTTTAGAAGTCCATGGGTCAGTTACCGGGACAAATACTCGACACAGTTCCATAATGTAAGGGGCTGCAGTGTGCGTGAGCAAGTTGAGGACCCGAACACAAGATACCGGAGCTGAGCAGGCAGAGTTCAGTGATTTATTAAAACAAAGCGAGCACACCTACAGGCAGTGGCCAGAACAAAAAAACAAAAAGGGCACGGAGTACATAGACCCAAACGAAGGCAGAAACACAGGGTAGGATCACGGAACGCAGGAAGACAGAGCAAGACAGCTTCACGCAACAACCACAAGAATTCGACACAGACTGAACAGAGCACAGCCATTAAATAATAGGGCTAACGAGCAGGGAGGGAGTCAACAGGGGAAAGACATGAGGGACACATCAGACAAGCTAGACATACTACAAAATAAACCAGGAAGTAAAGCATGCGACAAAAGACCAGGACAGAAGTAACACAAAACCACAGCATGCATGCATAACAGACAAAACCTAAACAAGAACCCAGAACTAGAACCCAGAGGCGGGGGAGTGAACACAACATAACAGGGCAGGGCAAGACACCTGAAACTAAGATTAAACAGAACACCAGACAAATCCAAAATAAATCAAGAACTAAGTCACAGAACTGAAATGCAGGACCGAGAAGTAAGACAAGAAAACAGAATGAGAACCAAACACAAAATCCTCACAACAATAAACAAGGCAAAACAATACAACACAAGACACGGAACGAAGACAAGACCAAAATCCTTAAATCACAACACATACATACATTTACCAAAGATTACACTGCAACAAACTGCACGAAAGTCCAGTGTTACTGATTTGTTTTGTGTTCTTTGTTCCTTAGAGGAGAATGAAGTGTTGTCCATGTGACTCCAGGAACCCAAACGGTCAGCTGGCCCACACGGTCCAGGATGTGTTGTCCACTTCTGGACCAGATAGATGGTGGCAGTCCAGGAAAGGTGGGCAAAGAGAGAAAGAGAGAGTGAAAGTGTGAAAGAGAGAGCAAAGCAGGAGTGAATTGGTACGTTTGAAAGTAAACCTTGCTATAGAGCCATTTATTTAGCTATCCGAGCTCTTTCCATTTGCTCTTCCATTTTCAGTCAGTAGAGGCATATTCTGAGCTGTCCTCAGCAGCAGAGGATTGTATTGTATTAAAAACAAGTCAACATCAAATCTCTCAAATCCAAATTAATAGAAGTCAAATCAAGGTATGTTTTTGTACCTGTTAAAAACAGCGAGCCTTAGTCATATGTAGTGTACCTGATGGAAATACTGTTTTGCTGGTTTGTCCTATAGAGGTGAATCCAGTCACTCTCCAGTTGGACCTCAACAACCTGTTCCAGCTTGACAACCTAGTGCTCAGCTTCAAGGTATGATACAGTCTGGATCACATGAGTATCCATGAATCTGTTCACTCATCATTTCAGATTAAAGTTTGATGAATGTTTTGTCCTTATATGGTGTATTTGCATTCTTACAAACTGTATTTGTATGTTCCTCACACACAATAATAATTTTAAAGCAGAAATATTTTCTTTTTTCATCTTTTCTGCTTTGCAGGGTCCTCGCCCCAGTGTCTTTGTTATAGAGAAGACGCTGGATAACGGCAGGACGTGGCAGCCTGCTCTCTACTTGGCTACAGACTGTCAAAGATCTTTTCCTGGCATTCCCACCAGTACACCTCTTTCCCTGGATGAAACATACTGCTACACACTGCCCCCTACTGGAGGAAACCCCTACCAAGATCACATAGTAAGGACAAACAATCTGTTGTCAGATACTATTTTACCTCGTCTTCAGTCAAGACTAATTATTAGATTACATTTTTTTTGCCTGATTATGAAGTACTATTTGCAGGACAAACACCATCAGTAACACTATTTAAGTATTTCTTATAATTACTTTAAAGGAAACAATGAGCAGCCTATTTGCTTTTTTATTTCTCTTTTTTATTTGTTTCTCTTCTATAACTGAAGCATATTCTGAAATGTCCTCCAGAGGACCACATTTCTTGTGCAGCAGAAAACAAACTCAGTTTAAGCTGATCTTAAACTTTACTTTTTATACAATATTATTTATTATATTATTTTTGCATTTTTGCACCTTAAAAAAATTCTCTTTCTCTAATTTATCAGTTGTCATTTTTAAAGGTAACACAGACATAATGTATAAGACTCACACATAACACACGTGACAGTTCGAACCTGTTAAAGCCTTGTGTGGCATCAAAAAGAGCTTTGAAAGTAGATAACTACTATGTGGATAACAGTATTGTGCAAGAGAAAAACATGCTGTGATGGAGACAAACATTATGAAATCTTCTGTATAAAAATATTTACATTTTGCACATTTCTGTTCTCCAGATCCAGTTTAGTCCTTTGCGTCAGTATGCTTATGTCCCAGCTCCCAACA
>NW_024041942.1:5000-6327 GCF_014851395.1 Micropterus salmoides | reverse complement strand
TGTGTTTGTGCGTGGGTGTGGGTGTGGGTGTGTAGACAATATCCATAATTAATTTTATTTTCCATGACAACTCATCTTGATTTAACATGTACCCTGGTTTAAGTAGGTATGTGTCGATCTAACGTGTTATAATAAGATTATTTTGGCAAAGAGTCTCATTATATATGTCATCTCAAGATGATTTAAACCTAAAATGTAATGAAAGCATACAATATTTCAAATACTTAAAAATATTTGCCAAACATATCTGTTTAAAACTTGTTTTATTGGTTAAATATGTGTAGAAATGTGTTTTGGTCATTGTAATTACTAGCTTTTCATTTTCCTTCTGGGTGAAATTATTGTGAGTGTGTGTGTTACCTTAAGGTCCCTGTGTACAATGCTGTTTTCATGCAGATAGCTGACGGCCTGCAGCACCTGTTTGATGACTGTGCTGGCATCCCTCTCAGTGTAAACCCCCTTGTCTAAGATGCGATCAAACAGCTCCCCACCTGACACCCTGCACACATCCACAAAGGAAATCATGAATGTTTCTATCTTTCTAGGGATCTTGTTGCTCCCTTCAACCCTGTTGACATGCCAGTACAACAAAAAGTTCTGATCGTCAAAACTTTTTTTTAACTTTAGCAAAGATCCCACAGTTGCCAAACATGTTAAGTTGAATCTTGGGAAGATGTGTGTAAAATGATCCACACAACAACAATCTCAAGAATTATTGCACTGTCAGACAGAGTGGAATAAGGTCATTTTTCCAGCCTTGAAGCTATATGGAAAATGAAAAGGGAAAATTGCATGTTAGGGGATATAATGGAATTATCGAATAAGCAGACACACAACACACAGCTGTATGATTCAGTTGTGTGAAAGGCATACTTACCACCTATTGTTGTTATTGTCAATATTTGTTTCTACCAAGGTAATCGTTTGTGAAAAATGTGATAAAAGGAGTCCACTTACAGTTGCATGACAAGGTAATAGTGTGTTCGACTCTCATAGAAATCCTCCAGTCCCACCACGTTCTCGTGCTTTATCCTGAAATCGTAAGAAAGATGTTGAGGCATTACTGCTGCCCTCAGTGGCAAATGCTACATGTTTACCTACTTAACTACTTCAGCTATTATTCTCATCCAGCTAATTTGGTTCTTCGAACAGGTTTAAGGTAACTAGTTACTTCTGGATGAAGTTATCTTAAATAACTGTGCAATGAAACTGAAAAAATGTTGATCATGTAAATGTGTTACAGATAGACAGATAGATAGATAGATAGATAGATAGATAGATAGATAGACAGATAGATAGACAGATAGATAGATAGACAGATAGATAG
>NW_024041941.1:0-3347 GCF_014851395.1 Micropterus salmoides | reverse complement strand
CCAGGCTGCATCTCCAAGTGTCCTTGGGCAAGATACTGGACCCCTAATTTCCCTGGTGGCTGTTCCACCACTGTATGAATGTGTGTGAATGGTGAATGCGATGAAGTGTAAAAGCGCTTTGAGTGGTCGAAAAGACTAGAAAGGCACTATACAAATACGGATATATTTAACTAAATAAAACTGTAACGTTACATGATCAAAAATAAACCTGTTACCTGTTTGCAGCCAACGTTAACAATTAAAGTGATGGCAGCCAGCGAGGCCTAATGATTACGTCAATCGACCACCACAAGTTTGGCAAGTAAGCAAACGCTCATTTCCTAACATAGTCGGAGTTCACCTCCCGTAGGTTGTCAGATACTAACCTATTTTGCGTTCAGCGCTTCTTTGTTTGGGCCTCGTTGAATGAAGTTTTAAATCCAAAGTTTATGATGAAGCTGATTCATACAGTATGTGTTGCGTAGACAGGTTTTAGGTAATGCAGGGAGGGGAATAACAACAAGTTCATCAGATGTTTCCTAAAAATAAACATTGTTCAGGAGTCCCGCACCTCGAGTCTGAGTCAAGTCTGAGTCTCAAACTCGAGTCCCCATCTCTGTCACACATAGCACACATTTTCTGTTTTATTAAATCGCTCACTTTTTTGGGTTATGTAATCACACATGATAACATCGTGATTGGGATCAGATTAATCGTACAGCCTTAGTCTTAATGTTTGTTATGATAAATTGTAGTCGCACCATTTTCACGATTAGAGATTTTTGTCATGATTCTAAATAATTTTAACAAGAATCTCTTTAGCATTGAAAACATGTAAGAAGGTGGCTTCCTTGTTTTCCCTAAACAAAACATTGGATTAGGCTTTCTGAATTGCAAACAAACTGAAACACACAGTACATCTTATATAGCCCACTAAACTACATTATCTGAGAAAGAAAGAAGTTTTGTTTATGAGTCTTTCTCAGTGGTCAAAAGTTGAAAAGTGAATTGAAGACAATACACCTTGTGACAGTGACGGTATTTAATGTTAAAGTTCGTCAAAACTATAATTCTCCAAACTAAGTGTTGTTGTACCAGCAGGACATCACTCATGTGTGGGGTGTATTGGAAAAATATAATAAGCCCTTGTCATTGTTATTGTAAGCCAATGCAGTTTACATACGGAACAATGTATTCAAATAAGCTCAAGCCGTTTTCTACTTTATGGTCAAACATTCTCTGCAGGCCGTATTTTGGCCATCTCTGCTCTGCCCTCACATTTGTGTAGCACATTCTTCAGAAGGACACAGGTATTCATCTTGGAATTGATATAAACCATTAGAATTGATGTTAAACTGTTAAATATTGCATCAGGTGCACAATGTTTAAACATCATGAAATATATTAGCCGTTTTACGTAATAGTAAATCCATCACAGGCAGAATAATTGTTGTCATTAACATTTTATTTAACCTGGTTTGTTTTCCAGATCCCTGAAGTTGAGTCTGTGTGCAGAACATACAGAAGGACACATGGCTTGTACAACACAGTCGGCCTTAGACTACGTAAAGAGTGCCAGAGTCCACCTTGTGAGAGAATTAAATAATCTGTCAGTGGTTGTGGAGAACTTGTACCAGCAAAGAGTTTTTAGTGATGAAGAGGTCAAAGAAATACAGGCAGAGAGACATGACTACGATAAAACCAGGAGAATACTGGACTCAGTCACTAAGAAGGGGGAAGCGGCGTGCTACGAGTTCCTCAGGATTATTGACGTGACGAGGAAGAGGACCTTAGGGAGGACGTCCCTTCTCCCTGAGACAAAGAGTTCAGCTTCTACTGAAGCCAAGAAGTTTGACCTGCACCACTGGATCAGCTGCTTTTCTTTCAAGGACGACACACAGATGGATATAAACTACTTACAAGGTATTTATCATTTATAGTGTGTCACATTTTCACTTAGTTATCTATGATGGGCTGATTTTATAGAAACCCCATTTCCAGAAAAGTTGGGATATTTTCCAAAATGCAATAAAAACAAATATATGCGATTTGTTAATTCACATGAACCTTTAGTTAATTGATAAATGTACAAAGAAAAGATTTTCAACCATTTTACTGACCAGTGTATAATTGTATTTTGTAAATATAAACAAAGTTAGAATTTCATGCCTGCAACACAAATTTGGGACAGAGTTAAAATAAGATTAAAAGTGCACAGAGTATTCAAGTAACACCTGTTCTATTTCATTGACCTCTGGGCAACGATGCTTTAGCACTTGTATCTCCATCTCGCATATGAGCAGGCTGAGTCATTATACCAACAAAGTCACCTGTGACCATGTGATTACGTAGGGCACCTGCCCCAGTATAAAACCCTCATGTCATCACGCATCTGTTCCTTCATCTGCTCCGTAATTATCCAAAGATCCTGTATAGCAAAAAGTATGCATCGTTTTATAATTGCATCGCAGCCCTCTGAATCGAAATTGAATGGTGAGATTCCCACCCCTACGGTCTGCTGCTGCATCCAGAAATGCAACCTGAAAACTGTAATTACGTAAGGAGGAAGCCGGAAGACAGTGGAACTGTGTGCATCGAATTCTCCATGCAAAAGCCACAATCTGTGATGGTATGGGATGCATCGGTGCCCACAGCATGAGTGAGCTGCAAGTGTCTGACGGAATATTTTGATTTTTAGAGAGACACATGTTGCTGCCGGGACATCCGTGCTTATTGCATGGGCTACAACAGCTTGACTTTGTAGACAGAGTTCGTTTGCTTGACTGACCTGCTGCCAGTCCAGTTCTGTCTCCTATTGAAAATGTATCTCATCATCAGGAAGAGGTGACCGTAGACTGTTGAGCAGTTTTAAGTTTTGTATCAAGCAAGAATGGACAAAATTCCAAATCCACAATTAGTATCTTCTTCCCAAACGATTAGAAAGTGTTATTGAAAGGAAAGGTGAAGTAATACAATGGTAAACATGCCTCAACATTGAGTGTGTTGAGGTGTAGACTTTATTTATGTTTACAAAATACAGTTATGCTGGTCAGTAAAACTATTAATTGAAATCTTTTCTTTGGACTTGGTCAGTTAAATAAAGGTTCATGTAAATTAAGGTTGGGGGTGAAGGAGAGAGAGAGAGAGGGGAGGGAGGCAGCCTACACAATATACACACAGAGGTACAGACAGTAAAGCTGATGTTGCTATAGACTGAATGAAAAATGGTACAGATATTTATAGTAGTGTTAATGGTAATAATCGTAATGTTAATGATTATAATAACAATAATAAATATAGCCACAAGCTGCGGTTTGCGGGTTCATACCTTTTTTTTGCAATATCGCCATCAAAATATTTCACACATA
>NW_024041940.1:0-29984 GCF_014851395.1 Micropterus salmoides | reverse complement strand
TCCCTTATTGGTTATATCAGGTGGAAATGTACCCTTATTTTTGATAATCTATTTCTTGTTGTCACTTGCCATATTTGACAATTGTCAAATAAAAACCACTGTTCTTATCCAAATGTGGCACTTTTGAGAATTAAATTAAAGTGTAGTTTACCATCCAATGTTTAAAAACTGTCCATTGACACAACATTTTCTTATATTGCCTGCAGGTTCCAGAGGAGAAGCTCACAGTGTTTGGTTGGCAGCAGGAAGTGGTCTCAGGTCAGATGTTTGGAAGGAGTTTGTCAAACGCTTTTGTGGGATCAAGATCAGAGAGGGTTACGGCTTGACTGAGGCCAGCATTGGCTTCCTCAACTACACAGATGAGGTTGGACCGATTGGGAGGGCAAGCTTTTTCAACAAGGTAAAAATAACTTTAGTATTTGTGTTTCCTCTGCATTTTATTATATATTTTGTTTTGGAGATACAATATATTCATTTAGATTACAGCTTTATCATTTTATCATATTTTCCCCATTTTAAAAATGTGCCCGAGAAGGTCTACTGTCTGTAAAATGATGACAAAGTCCAATTTCCTCCTTGGCAGAAACATTCTTCCAAGATACATGTTGATATGTTACAGGGGCACTGTACCAAATTTACACAGAAACGTTAGTTCACTAGTAAGGGCTATCTCAGTTTGAAAAGTTGCAATTTCCCAGAGTGGGTCTCGTGTCTTCCTGTTGAGTTTAGGGTATGAAACAAATTTGTATTTTATGGGTTTCGCACATGGGCGTGGCAAAATGACTCGCTAGCGCCACCTAGAAAATTGGAAAAGATTATCCCCTCGTTCACGTTCAACCTACATGTACGAAATTTTCTGGGGACTTGTATCAAGTATGTATGTCAAGACGCACAAAAAAGCCTCAAGAACCCATAGCCTAAAGTCAACAGGAAGTCGGCCATTTTGAATTTTACGGCCATTTTTGGATGATTTACACACTTCGTACTTTAACGAACTCCTCCTAGGGATTTAGTCGGATCGACGTCAAATTTCTGCTGTGCCTTCTAAAGGCATTGACGATGAAAAGTTGTGCTATTTGCGAGTTTTCGTCAATGGGCGTGTCTGTGGCGTCGATGATTCGCCATGAACAGGAAGTTGTTGTAACTTCAGTGTACATGCTCACATCTGGACCAAAGTGTACATGTAGGATGAGAGTCCCGCCCTGAACACATGTACATGCCGACATTCACCACAGTCATAGCGCCACCTGCTGGCAACAGGAAGTGACCTTTAACGAAGCAGCCCCCGCCGCACGTTTCACCTACATGCACGAATCTTCTGTGGTATGTGTATCTTGTCCAGTTACAACAACTTCCTGTGTCATGGCGACGAGTTGATCTTTGACGCCACGGACACGCCCATTGACAAAAATTTGCAAATAGAATGAATATTATTGAATATAATATTATGAATATACTTATGAATATTATCTTGAGGTCTACTCCATTTATCATTAACTTGTCTTGAAAAAACAACTCAGAATGTAAAGGGTATATTAGCTCCACTACGCGGCCGCCTTGTGTGTACTCCACTCTTTTAACTAATACCTCATTGCGTCCTCCAGCCGTTGCGTTGTCCATATGACCTGCTGTATCCATGCAAAATAGTCTGGATCCAAACTGTGTCTGCAGAGCGTCCTTAGTTCAAAAGGCACTCTATTATACCCCTGTAAGGATATGTGTTTGATGATTGCGTTATGAGTCGGTCCCCCAACGATATGTCGACCTGTGAAAATATTGTACATCCAGGGTAGTTGATAAAGCCCACTTTGTCTGCCTGATCCAGGTTTCCGCCGTTAGCTTTGGTGATTTTTACGCGCGTGTACAGAAACGTATTTTTAGATCCAGGTAGTCCTCTGTACTAGCTGGAATGAAAAATTCAAGGGTGAAGGGGGTCTGATTTCGCTGCTACAGGAGGGAATTCAATGTAGATGCATTTCTCAATACTTGTTTGTGTTAACAGTACCATAAACAGGTCTAGCTCCGACTTAACGCACTCTTGTGACAGGCTACGTACCAACGACATTCTCGTTAGAAAATGTCTCTCGTCTTCTGATGTTTTGTCGACTTGCTTCTCTTTGCTTGTTTATTTTTTCTTGTCTTAGTATGGGTCTTCTTATTTGTGGTTCCGCTACGCCTCTTTGGTAGGGAACTCCCTCTTTTCCCAGGAAGTTGTTTTATTGGACGGGGAGCCACGGCCACTAGACCCGACCCCTCTTGACGTCTGTTCATGACGTTAGTAATAACATGTTTAGCTATGTTTTTAGGGGCAACAAATGCAAATCCTTTCTTGAGTAAGGGGAATGCTAGTCTAAACAGACCCCTAAAGATACCCCCTAACCATGCACCATACTGAGCACCGAGCCCGCTGTATCCTGGTAAATCACCACCCGCTTGAGCTTTATAATATGCAACGTATTTGTCCGCATTGTGAGCATATGGATGGTACATGTTTGCTCCTTGTCTAATACTGATATTTTACGGGTCGAAAGTGTAGCTTTATTATTACTTTGCCTTACATAAAAGGGATATGTTGATTCTGATCTGTCTTGAGAGAAATCTCGATACTATCAATGTGTATTTTGCAGAACCTCCGGTAGTGTGGTCTGTCATAAGTATTTGTGATCATATGGTTGTTTTGCCCCGATATATGTACTATTCTTAAAAGAGGGACGTAACTATCCCCTACTGTTTGATGATCAACAATATCGTTATAAACAAATATATTATACATCCCCACATTAACATCGACAGGATGTGGCACCAAATATGGCATCTGTGTCAACACTGTTAGTTCGTGGCTAAGATCTAAATCCCATAAATCCCAACATTTGTGCAAGTCTTCCTTGAAACGTTAGTTCTACGTCTCTCGTTGGTAAAATGTTTCTCTGTTGGTAATATTGTTGTAATCAAGCTCAATGACCCATGTCGTTTTCAACAACTGTTTAGTTCAGCTATTATTTGTAACATTGTTGTATAGAACCCCTGTGTCGCTGATAGAACTACCCTCTTGTTGGATTTTTTTATCAAACACAACAAATTCTGAGTCTTGTGATGAAAAGATTTCCATGTTTTTGGATATTGTATTTCTATCAAACCCACCTCATATGCTAATTTAAAGTGTAAAGGCTTGAGTAGTTTTGTTCTAAAGTTTGCTATTGTGTTGTTTGGGTAAAATAATGCAGACGAGTTGCTGGGCAGGGTGACAAAAAAATCCTCCGTATCCATTTATACGAGTGTTTGTAATCTGCTAAGGTAGCTGAATGACCTGTTTTTCCAAAATCCACGAGTTAAATTTATCTGGCCATCCGACCCATTTGACACCATGTCCCAGCCTTATCTTTTCTTTCTAGATAAAATCTTTTCTATTTTAAATGTTTTGTTTTTATCGATAATAACTTTTTGCATCTCTTGCTTATAAAATGCTCCCTGTAATATTTCGCCATCATAGTCTTTTAACCTGTAAACAGGAGGGGCCCTTGACACGCATTCCTTTACAGTGGAATATTCATCAGTATAATTTTGCTCATAACCTTTTTTAAAAGGGCCACGTAATTTTGAAATTCTTACAGTATCGCCAACTTTATATTTAAAACGAATTACTCTTTTATCTTTTGTTTTATACAAGTTGCTAAATACGATATCTTCATTGTCTTTTGTTACATCAATCGGTTTCATTTTAATACTACAATAACTGATTGTATGAGGTGACTAAATCCTGCAATATATCTATGTATCGTTTAGAATTATTGGCTGTTAAATAACGCCACATTTTAGATTTCAGAGTCCTATTAAAACACTCTACTACAGATGCCTCAGTCTCATTTGATGTGGTAAAGTGTACGGATACTATTAATTTTCGTTAATGCATCGAAATCTTTGTACTCTTTTCCCTCGTCTGTTTGAATTTTATGCGGTATTCTACCTTAGCTAAGATATCTTTAAAGGATGCTGTGACGCATTTACCACTCTTTTTTTTTTTTAAACAACGCACCCATGCGTGTTTTTTAAACAAATCTATACATGTTAATAATAGCGTACACCATTTTCAGCAAAATAAGCGGACATATCAACTAAATCTAGCTGGAATTGCCAATCTATTGAATTCACTAAAACCTTGTTTCTCTTAAAATGCACTGGAGCCGTCTTGTGTAGAGTATAGGCCTCTTGCTTCATGAGCCAGTTTTCTACGTCTGAATCTGCGCACCGAACTCCAGTAGTGTCAAATATGACATTATAGTGACAAATATTTTAAGTTTTTGCTTGCCTCCGTAACCCCCTGCGTTTTTGTCGCTTAGTATATATTTCTCATCACCTCCTCCACGATCTTTGTGACAAAGACTGACACTTCAACATCTGTGTTCAAGTATTTTATTTCCAACAACAAATGCAACATATAATATAATTATTACAAGTATACACTTTTCAGAAAATAAGTACAAGCCCCTATGTTTTTACAAACCAAAGATTCAGTTAAGCATCAGCAATGTTGTTTTCTGGTTAGCATTAAAACACACAAATCAATGCTAAAAGTACAAAAACACATGACCCGTATGAAAATCATTATTGTTCACAGGAAAAACATTTGCTATATTGAGGAGAATAGATTTCACATCTGCATATTTATCCGCTGTCATTTGCACCATGGTACGCCATCCCAAGGTCATTCGTCTAATACATTCTGTCTGTTTGTCAAATCTAGAACAACATAGTATCCTATCTGTGTCACATATTGCATTGTTAACAGCTTCACACAACAGTGCTCTCATCTTATACACGATGTATCTCTTTTTGACATAGTTTAGTAGACTAGATACATTCCCCATTGTTTTTAGTGTTTTTCCCCCTTCCAGATGTCCAGATTCCTTAACTACTTTGCTCACACTGTCCTCCACTCTAACTACCCGTTTAAGCGAAGCAATGAGAAAAGGGTTCCTCAGCCAAATCTGTAGAGTACCTGCTGCAATTTCTCGAATACTGCACTCACACGTTGGCACCAACCCAAGACCACGTAGTACGTACTTTTAAGCATCAGCGAAATTTTTGTTAAAAAGCTTCTGCGTAAGTTCCCCCTTATGTCCTTTGATATAAAAGAAGGGCAGCGTCTCAATGCATGTGTGACCTGTTCCAGCATCAGTGATATCAAAGGGACATGTGTAGTGTACACTGTTTAATGCATAATGGATGGAGTAAGATGAAATGTTGTAAATAAATACATGTGACATACTGACTGTATGGTGTATATAACAATGATCTACTGTTTTTAGTTACTGAAAACCATCCCTGGTATTATAACCTATTAGTCAGAGAAAAACAGTGGCTCATCATGTCACAACTAGTGTCATTCCTTCTTTCTCAGCTTTCTATGCCCTTTGAGCTCCTGCGATATGATCCACAAACTTATGAGCCAGTCCGAACAAACTCTGGAAGATGCATGCAAGCAAAAATAGGTATTTGAATCACATGCCTTTAATGTGAAAGTCATTCAGTCCATTTTATACAGCTGTATGTACAGAAGAAGGGCTTATGTGTCCACTAACATCCTGTTTCTGCGCACAGGAGAGGCAGGGATCCTGGTAGCTCCTCTGTCAGCTATGAACCAGTTCCTGGGTTATGCTGGGAATAAGGTCCAGTCTGAAAAGAAGCTGCTCAGAGATGTTTTCAAAGCCGGGGACGTCTATTTCAACACTGGAGACCTCTTGCTCCGTGATCACGGGGACTTTCTTTACTTCCATGACCGCATTGGAGACACCTTCAGGTACTGTTACTGTTTAGAACTGTGCTAACGCAACATTGCTAAGAATCTTTTGTTTAATTTGGTAAATTTGTTTTTTGAAAGGGGGATACAACATTTTGTTGTGGTGTCACATTGAAAAGAAACCCTTTACCAGTCTTATCTAACAGAGATCAGTCAACATCCAACACGCTGTCTACACCAGATATGTTTCAGAATCAACTCTGCTGACAGCAGAGCATACGCCATGATAGTACTCAAGTCCACACAGTTTGTGACAGAGTGGTAACTAATTGGTATAGTTACAATTAGGGCTAAAATTAACCCTAACCCTCTGTAAGAAATCTGAATAGAAACATCTTATAGAAAAAAAACAGTTCTGGTTTGAATGGACCTCTGTGCACTAACTCAGACCTCATGAAGTCTGATAAGACTGGGGGCCAATCTGCTGGGTCATGTGGTAGAGCAGCAACTCCATTAGGGTCTGAGCTGCTTGTATTTGATGCTGGCTGTACATCTCTGGCTGTGGCTGCCTGTGTTTCACCTGGGTTTGTGGGACAGGCTAAAGAATTCTGGACAGTCTGGACAAGTCAATGTGAATCCACTGAAAGTGAGGCAGGGCCATCCAGTTCTGTGCTGGACTGTCACTGCGTATGCCAGTGTCGCATCAACTGACTGAAGTTGAATCACGCGTTATCATTCAGCTTTATCAGTTTTACATTTGTTTTTCAGTGCTGCTCCACTCAGGTGCGCTGCATAAGCTACTAATACCAATGTAACGAGGTGTCGTGATACAGTGCAGATACCGAAAAAAACAGTAGTAAAAAGTACAGTAACAAAATATTTGTACTTTGTTACTTTTCACCACGGATGATATTAAATGAAAAAGTTGAAAGGACAAACATATTTGAAAGCAATACAGAATGTCCAAAAGCCTTACTGCTTTAGATTCTGTTTAGATTTGGATTGTCACCTGCCACCTGAATTTTGTGTTTCCCGTTACATAAATAAAAACATTCCCGCCATAAATTGGTGCAGAAAAATTCACAAGAATTCAGGAAATTAACTGTTTATGGCTGAATATTTTCATATGATTCAACATTGAATATTTCTTAAAAATGGTGTTAAAATGTTGTCTCATCTCAATTACGTAAACCCAATATTGTGTCTCGTCACACCTCTAGTATTAATATCAGTAAGGTTATTAATATTAGTTAAATTATTAATGAAGATTAATAATTACAGGACCAGCATCAGGATCAGCAGCAAATAATCAAAAGTGAAAACAGCCTCACAAAGTTGGTTTGTCCACTTAGAAATGGCAATGTTTAACTACTATTTTACATTAATTGGGTAGACAGTTAAGGGTGAGCGCTGACCATCACAACCAGCTGTTTAGATGTTTTACAACACATACACAAATAACCACAGGCAACTGCTCTTTAAATGTACAAAAAAGTTAATTTACTTTAGCACAGATAAATAATTATTGACTCTTGCCAATAAAACTACTATTATCTACTCTAAACACAATCAAAGCATACAATAGTCAGCAAGCATGTGATGCAGGTGTGTGTGGTGGGGTGTGGGGGTAAAGAGAGAGGAACAAAGAAATAAACACATATAAACGCAGCAGTTTGGCAGTTCTGGACACAGAATGTGCCACATCAGGTCTGGATTCTGCAGACAGAGAAACACACATGAGCACATCGCTCTCAAACACTGCCAGGTTGTTCACCAGTCACGAGCTGTGAAACAACAGCATGGCTCTGTTGGTAAATAAAAAGGAAAAGTTACGTTGCGCTCTCGGCGGACCTGGATCAGCTGTTAGCTGTACACAAACCACAGGGCTAACGTTGCTACGTGGTTGTGTTTTAATGTTTTAATGACCGGGTCTGTTTGTTTTGGAGAGGAGACGACCTCTGAGGTAATTCAGCTCCTGGTAGAACCCTGTCAGGGCTCTGAAGTGGAGAGGACCCAGAACAACTCTCATCAGCTGTTGGCTGTAATGTTAAACACTAGCAGGACTGAAGTTACGGTACGGCTGTGCTAAAACTATAACTTAGCACAACATCACTGCGCTGCAATAACAGTATGCTTTATAAAATGTCACATAGTTAACAAAATAGCTATATAATGTCAGTTCAGTGACTGTTACCTGACAGCCGACCTGCCTCTCATTCTCCGGCGCTGGCAGTCACTGAGCCTGCAGAATGAACGAAAGACTGGGGAGGACCCATGTGAGCGATGAACTAGTAGTTCATTCCTGCTCCACAGTAGCTGTCACGTGACAAATGAACGACTCAGACTTAGAGACCCACAGTTGAGAGTCATGAACTAATCAGTTCTGTTTCCTGTGCTGCCTGCTTACCACAGCTCTGTAGCCGAGCTGTCACGTGACAAATGAACGACTCAAACAGACCCACATTTGAGAGTCATGAACTAATCAATGCTGACGGAGCCCATGCAGCTGCCGTGTGACGAATGAACGTAAGAGTCCAAGATCCTTCACGAATGAGTGAAAATGAACGAATCGATCACTGAGACACCCGTTCCTCCCGAGTCATACACACGATCAGGTCTTATGAACGAAACGTTCATTGAACGACACAACACTACAAAATAGAGGACACAACCACTAACTGTAGGTGTGTGTGTGCGCAGGTTAGTAGATGAAGAGAGAGGTGAGAGAGAGAGAGAGGCACACCGGCAAGGTACAAAAGATCTGCAGTATCAGAGCAAGCCACGATAATTTAGAGCCCGACCGATTTATCATTTTGTGGATATTATCGGCAGGTATAAGCTACTTGCAGATATAGAGTGGCGCTAACGCTACCTTCTCCCGTTGCTGAGCTAAGCCGGGCCGAGGGATCGCTGGACTGGCATTTTTTATATTTTCCTTAGTGGGCCACAAATTGAAGATGCATGTGTTCATAGCCATAAGGATTTCTTTACTGTGTCTAATGGACATTTAAATGCTGATCTGACCACTGATTCTCTGTACAAAGTGCTCATTTTAGATCGTATAAAATGTACTGTTGCTTTTGAATTATTAGTTCTTGAGGCGTTTGCCTGTAGGGACCCTCACTGGCCCGCTGTACATTACAGCAAGGTATCAAGTGCTTCGAAATCTTTCTCTAAAATGTTAATCCATTTACCCCTTCTGGTCTCTGGAAATGTTAGCACCAATCCAGGTCCAGAATTGTTTCCTGAAAGTCTACATTAGCTTTCCAACCCCCTTAGAATAAGCTCACAGACATGGGCTTTGCTTTCATCACATAAATGCTAGAAGTCTTGTACACAAATTCGACAATATTTAAAATTTGGTTCATGATTTCTAAACCTGATGTTGTGGTAGTGTCTGAAACTTGGTTAAAAACTTCTGTCACTGATAATGTTTTATTTATTGACTGTTATAGAATTTTTATATCTGACCGTAAAGATAGGGCTGGAGGTGTTGCAGTTTATATTTCTGATAAACGTCAGTGCACTGTTTGGCTTTCTAAATCAATTCCCAAGCAATTTGAACTTCTACCTGTGAAAATAAAAATTTATTGTCATCGGTTGTTATAGGCCCCCATCTGCCATTAATTATAGCATCACTAGTCTGACAGAGGTGTTATCAAATTTTCATTCATCTGAATTGATCTTGTTGGGTGACTTGAACTGGGATTGGATGACCAAGAAGTCTGAGAACGTAAAGTGGGTTTGTGATTCTTTAAATCTAGCTTATAAATTATGCAACCCGGATTAATCCTTCACAGACAGGTAAAGATACACTCATTGATGTTATTTTAACAAATGCAGCACATGTTGCTGTTGGTGTTTTTCCAAATGACATGAGTGATCATTGTGTTAGGAGTACAAAACTACCCAAATCCGAAGGTCGGACTGACGTTGTTTCAGGCATTTCTCGGAGAATTGATCCCTACCATTGAGGATGCTGTAGCTTCTTAAAGCTTGCAAATAAACATGCCTCCATTAGGAAGTTCAGAACATAGCTGACCTAATCCATGCCAGAAATAATCAATGGTCTATAGCTAGAAAACAATTGGCGTCTTTTTAGAACTCTTAGAAATCAGTGTACAGCTCTCATTAGAAAATCTAAAGCTGAATACTATTTGGCACAAACGTCAATTAGTTTGCATGACCATTCGAAATTTTGGAAAACTATAAGAGCACTACAGAATAAGAAAGTTAACAGCTTCCCTCACCAGTTAAAAATAGGAAATGCTGTTATAACAGAGAAGAGGGACATGCTAAATGCTAATGATTATTTTGAAAAGGCAGGACATATCTTTGGGGATACATTTGGTGAAACTTCTCTTGTTCAACATAGTTCCCAGGTAGCAAAAGGTGAAATTCCCCATGGCAAACCCAACTCACAGGAAACTTGGAATAATTTATTCCTGGCTGAATCTAGATCCCAGTCACACAAGGGGAAGTGGTTTCTTCTTCTGTTTCTGCTTTGACCTTTGAGCTCGCACCATTCTTTGAGTCAGATGTTTTGCAGAGCATTGACTCCAAGTAGGCAGCAGGGCGAGATGGACTTGATCCTGTTTAGTTAAAATGGCAGCAGAAACTGTAGTGAAGCCACTCATTTACATCTTTAACCTTTCCATTTACACAGATACAGTGCCTATTCCATGGAAACAGGCTTACATCACGCCATTACTGAAAGCTGGGGATCCATTTGACACAAATATTTATAGACCTATCTCAAATCTTTCGGTTTTAGCAAAGATTTTGGAGATTTTAGTTTCTAATCAATTAAAAACTTTTCTGGTTTCACAAAATATCCTTAACGACATGCAATCTGGTTTTAGATCTGGCCACAGTACAGTTTCTGCCTCTTTAAAGCAGCGATTGATAAAAAGTTATTCTGTATGGCTGTGTTCATTGACCTTACAAAGTCATTTGATACAGTAGACCATTTCATGTTAATAAAAACCTTGTTGAATATTGGTGTGGGGCATAGAGCTGTAAATTGGTTTCACAGCTATCTCTCTGAACGTACGCAAATTGAAAGGCATGGGGATGTAATATCTGACCCTGTTGTCCTAAAAAAGGGTGTCCCACAACGATCAGTTCTGAGTCCTTTGTCCAAATGCTGGCTATCAGACACATCACTGCATCTTATACAGTAGGGTAAACTGGCCATCACTCAAATTGCGCAGGATGCTACATTGGTACATTTTTATTTATAAAGCTATTTTAGGTATTTTGCCTTCTTATATCTGTTTAAAATGTTTTCATATGCAAAGTATATATCATTTAAGATCTAGTGATGGACTACTTTGTAAGGTACCAAGAATGAGGACAGAAGCAGGAAAGAGGAGTCTGTCTTACTATGGCCCTTTGTCCTGGAATGAGCTACAGTCTAGGCTTAAGATTGTTGCGCTAATTTCCTTAGCTGCTTTTAAAAAAAGAATATCTGACATTCTGACGGACGTATGCACTTGTTTTTAATAAAGAGTAGGTAGATCTCAACATTTAGTCCTTATTTCGTTTGTTTATATATCTTAAACTCATTGCATTTTTTCTATGTAAATGTTTTGTAAACTTTGTGTAAATTTGTATTGTATTTTAATTAGGGCCCGAGCACGACCGTGCGAGGTCCCTATTGAATTTGCTAAGATTATTAGGGCCCGAGCACGACCGTGCGAGGACCCTATTGAATTTGCTAAGATTATATATATTTAGGGCCCGAGCACGACCGTGCGAGGTCCCTATTGAATTTGCTAAGATTATATATATATATATATATATATATATATATATATATATATATATATATATATATATATATATATATATTTAGGGCCCGAGCACGACCGTGCGAGGTCCCTATTGAATTTGCTCGGATTATTTTTTATTTATTTATTAGGGCCCGAGCACGACCGTGCGAGGACCCTATTGAATTTGCTAAGATTATATATATATATATATATATATATATATTTAGGGCCCGAGCACGACCGTGCGAGGTCCCTATTGAATTTGCTCGGATTATTTTTTATTTATTTATTAGGGCCCGAGCACGACCGTGCGAGGTCCCTATTGAATTTGCTCGGATTATTATTAGGGCCCGAGCACGACCGTGCGAGGTCCCTATTGAATTTGCTCGGATTATTTTTAGGGCCCGAGCACGACCGTGTGAGGTCCCTATTGAATTTGCTCGGATTATTTTTTTTTTTTTTTTTTTTTTTTCTTTTTTCTGCAAAGTAGGCTCAACTGACATGGCCTAAACATTCTCGAAAACTCACCAAAATTTGCAAACATGTCAGAACCGGTGAAAAATTTCGTATTCTACAAGTTTCGCACATGGGCGTTGCAAAATGACTCGCTAGCGCCACCTAGAAAATTGGAAAAATTAGCCCCTCGTTCACGTTCAACCTACATGTACGAAATTTTCTGGGGACATGTATCATATCAAGACGCACAAAAAAGCCTCAAGAACCCATAGCCTAAAGTCAACAGGAAGTCGGCCATTTTGAATTTTACGGCCATTTTTGGATGATTTACACACTTCGTACTTTAACGAACTCCTCCTAGGGATTTAGTCGGATCGACGTCAAATTTCTGCTGTGCCTTCTAAAGGCATTGACGATGAAAAGTTGTGCTATTTGCGCGTTTTCGTCAATGGGCGTGTCCGTGGCGTCGATGATTCGCTATGAAACAGGAAGTTGTTGTAACTTCAGTGTACATGCTCACATCTGGACCAAACTGTACATCTAGGATGAGAGTCCCGCCCTGAACACATGTACATGCCGACATTCACCCACAGTCATAGCGCCACCTGCTGGCAATAGAAAGTGACCTTTAACGAAGCAGCCCCCGCCGCACGTTTCACCTACGTGCACGAATTTTCTGTGGTACGTGTATCTTGTCCAGACGCACAAAAAAGTCTCTTGGAGCCATAGCCTAAACCCAACAGGAAGTCGGCCATTTTGAATTTTACGTCAAATTTTGGATGATTTACACACTTCGTACTTTAACGAACTCCTCCTAGGGATTTAGTCCGACCGACCTCAAATTTGTGCTGTGCCTTCTAAAGGCATTGAAGATGAAAAGTTGTGCTATTTGCAAGTTTTCGTCAATGGGCGTGTCCGTGGCGTGGCGTCAAAGATCAGTCTTCGCCATGACACGGAAGTTGTCGTAACTTCAGTGTACATGCTCACATCTGGACCAAACTGTACATGTAGGATGAGAGTCCCGCCCTGAACACATGTACATGCTGACATTCACCCACAGTCATAGCGCCACCTGCTGGCAACAGGAAGTGACTTTTAACGAAGCAGCCCCCGCCGCACGTTTCACCTACGTGCACGAATTTTCTGTGGTACGTGTATCTTGTCCAGACGCACAAAAAAGCCTCTTGGAGCGATGCCCTAAAATCAACAGGAAGTCGGCCATTTTGAATTTTACGTCAAATTTTGGATGATTTACACACTTCGTACTTTAACGAACTCCTCCTAGGGATTTAGTCCGACCGACCTCAAATTTTGCTGTGCCTTCTAAAGGCATTGAAGATGAAAAGTTGTGCTATTTGCAAGTTTTCGTCAATGGGCGTGTCCGTGGCGTGGCGTCAAAGATCAGCTCTTCGCCATGACACGGAAGTTGTCGTAACTTCAGTGTACATGCTCACATCTGGACCAAACTGTACATGTAGGATGAGAGTCCCGCCCTGAACACATGTACATGCTGACATTCACAGACAGTCATAGCGCCACCTGCTGGCAACAGGAAGTGACTTTTAACGAAGCAGCCCCCGCCGCACGTTTACCTACGTGCACGAATTTTCTGTGGTACGTGTATCTTGTCCAGACGCACAAAAAAGCCTCTTGGAGCGATGCCCTAAAATCAACAGGAAGTCGGCCATTTTGAATTTTACGTCAAATTTTGGATGATTTACACACTTCGTACTTTAACGAACTCCTCCTAGGGATTTAGTCCGACCGACTTCAAATTTGTGCTGTGCCTTCTAAAGGCATTGAAGATGAAAAGTTGTGCTATTTGCGAGTTTTCGTCAATGGGTGTGTCCGTGGCGTGGCGTCAGAGATCAAGTCTTCGCCATGACACAGGAAGTTGTTGTAACTTCAGTGTACATGCTCACATCTGAACCAAACTTTACGTGCTTGATAACTCTCCCACCCCCTATGGAGGACCGATCCTGACACAGTCAGAAATAAATACAGAAATAAATAAATGCTCAATAAATAAATAAGCATCCAATTAAATACACAAAAAAATAAAGTAAATAAATAAATGTAGGTAGTAATTAAATTATACAAGGAGACATAAATGTTATATTTTAATTAGTGCCTTTACTTATTCACCTTTGTTATAATTACCTTATTTGTTTATTCAACTTTATTTATTACTAATTTTTTTAATGTATTTATTTATGTGTGTGTTTTAATATTTTTGTCTGTTTTATTCTTCCTTTGTATTTATTTACCTTATTTATTTTCACCCATGGTATTTATTTCTGCCTGTCTTAAATTTTTGTATGCATTTCTGCCTCATTATGCAAATGAGGAGGGGCTGTGTCTCAAGGGGTCATCTTCTCTGCTATTGGTGGACCAGTCAGACAGGAGAGCTCCTACTCTGCCTGCAGACATCAACGATCTTGCCCCTCACACAGTCAGATGGCTTCCTTCAGTGCGCTGAGGTGTTTAACAACTCTGAAGACAATACTACCAGCAATGTCTTCCTTCTCTTTTCACGTAGAGCTCCGACAGACAGTGCTTTCAGTTTGCTGCATGCATGGACACAGAACTGCGGTATAGGGAGAAGCACACGGTCAGCTGGCTGCAGCTAAATCTGGAGTGCACTCGTATTCAATTCTGTATGGTAAATTCAGTTTTAACGGAGCAGAGCGAGCTGACAGGCAGAGTTAGAGACTTTTTCTGTCTGTTTCTCTCTTTACAAAGACGCATGTTGCAGTCAGAGTCTTCTCTGAGATGCGAGCACGACATACAACACAATTTATCAAATTACACAACGGATATACAGTATGAAAATAAGATTGATTGGATTATACTCACAGGAAGTATAAAACCTCTTACATGGGTCTATTAAAAGTAAAGTAACACAAAAATGTCAGGGAAATTACTTTACTTAGATTTAAGTACTGCAGTTGTACATTTGAAATACCTTCCTACCTTTCTGATAGGAAGCCTTCTTGAGGTGGTATAAAACATTTCTTCTTATATTCTGATTTGAGTTGTGGACAACTATGACCACATGAATTAAAAAAACATTTCACTGCCCAAGTCAGCTATAACACAAGTCTTGTTCATCAGACTACATGCTGTACAGTATTTGTGGACAGATTTTGTCCCAGGATTTTTATGCATTTCTTCTTCTTCGTTGCATGATTTAGAATAATAAGGTGAGAAATGGGTCTATTCTGAGTTCATCCTGCACTGCAGCAGCTAATAAAGTCCATTTAATCCCCAAAACGCTTTTCTTTTAGGCAGGCTGGAGCAGAAAACAACTCACCTTTCTCAAGTTGTACAGTAATGTCACATGTGTATGAAGGTGGATCAAACAAGCTAATCTTAAATGTCAAAGTAGAGAGGAGCCTAGTAGGCCTATTTATTTTCATTCATTACACAATATGAATAAGCTATGCAGACAGTTGTAAAGAAAGAACATCTTTTTCTTCTGTTCTCTACTTGTTATAGTTACACAGTATTAGGGGTGTGGGCTGTATTAAAAGTATCCACTGTTCTCCCATGCTCTAACACACAGTAACGATGAAATGTGTGCTGTTCTCACATTCTTCCTCTGTATGTACACATAAACAACAAGGCAGGGAAATATAAAAGGAATTTATTTTATTGTTTGGGTACATTATTGTTCAGTGTACATGCTCACATCTGAAACAAACTTTACGTGCTTGATAACTCTCCCACCCCGCAGACATCTACACGTCAATACCGATTTATATTCATAGCGGCAAGTGCTATGTAGCTCCACATAGGGGACACAGGAAGTGACATATAGCACATTCATGCGGCGTCGGAACCGCGTAGGAAATTCACAGCCGCACCGGCAGAGCTCCAGAATGTGCAACTCGGCCGGCTCACGCGCGGACGCGCTTACAAGTGCGAGGGCCCGCCCAACGCTGCTTGCAGCTTTAATTAGGGCCCGAGCACGACCGTGCGAGGTCCCTATTGAATTGCTCGGATTATTTTTGCGAGGTCCCTATTGAATTTTTTTTTTTTTTTTTTTTTTTTTTTCTGCAAAGTAGGCCCAAATGACATGGCCTAAACATACTCGAAAACTCACCAAAATTTGCAAACATGTCAGAACCGGTGAAAAATTTCGTATTCTACAAGTTTCGCACATGGGCGTGGCAAAATGACTCGCTAGCGCCACCTAGAAAATTGGAAATGATTAGCCCCTCGTTCACGTTCAACCTACATGTACGAAATTTTCTGGGGACATGTATCGTATCAAGACGCACAAAAAAGCCTCAAGAACCCATAGCCTAAAGTCAACAGGAAGTCGGCCATTTTGAATTTTATGGCCATTTTTGGATGATTTACACACTTCGTACTTTAACGAACTCCTCCTAGGGATTTAGTCGGATCGACGTCAAATTTCTGCTGTGCCTTCTAAAGGCATTGACGATGAAAAGTTGTGCTATTTGCGCGTTTTCGTCAATGGGCGTGTCCGTGGCGTCGATGATTCGCAATGAAACAGGAAGTTGTTGTAACTTCAGTGTACATGCTCACATCTGGACCAAACTGTACATGTAGGATGAGAGTCCCGCCCTGAACACATGTACATGCCGACATTCACCCACAGTCATAGCGCCACCTGCTGGCAACAGAAAGTGACCTTTAACGAAGCAGCCCCCGCCGCACGTTTCACCTACGTGCACGAATTTTCTGTGGTACGTGTATCTTGTCCAGACGCACAAAAAAGTCTCTTGGAGCCATAGCCTAAACCCAACAGGAAGTCGGCCATTTTGAATTTTACGTCAAATTTTGGATGATTTACACACTTCGTACTTTAACGAACTCCTCCTAGGGATTTAGTCCGACCGACCTCAAATTTGTGCTGTGCCTTCTAAAGGCATTGAAGATGAAAAGTTGTGCTATTTGCAAGTTTTCGTCAATGGGCGTGTCCGTGGCGTGGCGTCAAAGATCAGCTCTTCGCCATGACACGGAAGTTGTCGTAACTTCAGTGTACATGCTCACATCTGGACCAAACTGTACATGTAGGATGAGAGTCCCGCCCTGAACACATGTACATGCTGACATTCACCCACAGTCATAGCGCCACCTGCTGGCAACAGGAAGTGACTTTTAACGAAGCAGCCCCCGCCGCACGTTTTACCTACGTGCACGAATTTTCTGTGGTACGTGTATCTTGTCCAGACGCACAAAAAAGTCTCTTGGAGCCATAGCCTAAACCCAACAGGAAGTCGGCCATTTTGAATTTTACGTCAAATTTTGGATGATTTACACACTTCGTACTTTAACGAACTCCTCCTAGGGATTTAGTCCGACCGACCTCAAATTTGTGCTGTGCCTTCTAAAGGCATTGAAGATGAAAAGTTGTGCTATTTGCAAGTTTTCGTCAATGGGCGTGTCCGTGGCGTGGCGTCAAAGATCAGCTCTTCGCCATGACACGGAAGTTGTCGTAACTTCAGTGTACATGCTCACATCTGGACCAAACTGTACATGTAGGATGAGAGTCCCGCCCTGAACACATGTACATGCTGACATTCACAGACAGTCATAGCGCCACCTGCTGGCAACAGGAAGTGACTTTTAACGAAGCAGCCCCCGCCGCACGTTTTACCTACGTGCACGAATTTTCTGTGGTACGTGTATCTTGTCCAGACGCACAAAAAAGCCTCTTGGAGCGATGCCCTAAAATCAACAGGAAGTCGGCCATTTTGAATTTTACGTCAAATTTTGGATGATTTACACACTTCGTACTTTAACGAACTCCTCCTAGGGATTTAGTCCGACCGACTTCAAATTTGTGCTGTGCCTTCTAAAGGCATTGAAGATGAAAAGTTGTGCTATTTGCGAGTTTTCGTCAATGGGTGTGTCCGTGGCGTGGCGTCAGAGATCAAGTCTTCGCCATGACACAGGAAGTTGTTGTAACTTCAGTGTACATGCTCACATCTGAACCAAACTTTACGTGCTTGATAACTCTCCCACCCCGTTATGGAGGACCGATCCTGACACAGTCAGAAATAAATACAGAAATAAATAAATGCTCAATAAATAAATAAGCATCCAATTAAATACACAAAAAAATAAAGTAAATAAATAAATGTAGGTAGTAATTAAATTATACAAGGAGACATAAATGTATATATTTTAATTAGTGCCTTTACTATTCACCTTTGTTATAATTACCTTATTTGTTTATTCAACTTTATTTATTACTAATTTTTTTAATGTATTTATTTATGTGTGTGTTTTAATATTTTTGTCTGTTTTATTCTTCCTTTGTATTTATTTACCTTATTTATTTTCACCCATGGTATTTATTTCTGCCTGTCTTTTTTAAATTTTTGTATGCATTTCTGCCTCATTATGCAAATGAGGAGGGGCTGTGTCTCAAGGGGTCATCTTCTCTGCTATTGGTGGACCAGTCAGACAGGAGAGCTCCTACTCTGCCTGCAGACATCAACGATCTTGCCCCTCACACAGTCAGATGGCTTCCTTCAGTGCGCTGAGGTGTTTAACAACTCTGAAGACAATACTACCAGCAATGTCTTCCTTCTCTTTTCACGTAGACGCTCCGACAGACGTGCTTTCAGTTTGCTGCATGCATGGACACAGAACTGCGGTACAGCACACAGTAACGATGAAATGTGTGCTGTTCTCACATTCTTCCTCTGTATGTACACATAAACAACAAGGCAGGGAAATATAAAAGGAATTTATTTTATTGTTTGGGTACATTATTGTTCAGTGTACATGCTCACATCTGAAACAAACTTTACGTGCTTGATAACTCTCCCACCCCGCAGACATCTACACGCCAACACCGATTTATATTCATAGCGGCAAGTGCTATGTAGCTCCACATAGGGGACACAGGAAGTGACATATAACACCTTCATGCGGCGTCATAACCGCGTAGCAAATTCACAGCCGCACCGGCAGAGCTCCAGAATATGCAACTCGGCCGGCTCACACGCGGACGCGCTTATAAGTGCGAGGGCCCGCCCAACGCTGCTTGCAGCTTTAATTTTTTTTTTTTTTTTTTTTTTTTTCTGCAAAGTAGGCCCAAATGACATGGCCTAAACATACTCGAAAACTCACCAAAATTTGCAAACATGTCAGAACCGGTGAAAAATTTCGTATTCTACAAGTTTCGCACATGGGCGTTGCAAAATGACTCGCTAGCGCCACCTAGAAAATTGGAAAAATTAGCCCCTCGTTCACGTTCAACCTACATGTACGAAATTTTCTGGGGACATGTATCGTATCAAGACGCACAAAAAAGCCTCAAGAACCCATAGCCTAAAGTCAACAGGAAGTCGGCCATTTTGAATTTTATGGCCATTTTTGGATGATTTACACACTTCGTACTTTAACGAACTCCTCCTAGGGATTTAGTCGGATCGACGTCAAATTTCTGCTGTGCCTTCTAAAGGCATTGACGATGAAAAGTTGTGCTATTTGCGTTTTCGTCAATGGGCGTGTCCGTGGCGTCGATGATTCGCATGAAACAGGAAGTTGTTGTAACTTCAGTGTACATGCTCACATCTGGACCAAACTGTACATGTAGGATGAGAGTCCCGCCCTGAACACATGTACATGCCGACATTCACCCACAGTCATAGCGCCACCTGCTGGCAACAGAAAGTGACCTTTAACGAAGCAGCCCCCGCCGCACGTTTCACCTACGTGCACGAATTTTCTGTGGTACGTGTATCTTGTCCAGACGCACAAAAAAGTCTCTTGGAGCCATAGCCTAAACCAACAGGAAGTCGGCCATTTTGAATTTTACGTCAAATTTTGGATGATTTACACACTTCGTACTTTAACGAACTCCTCCTAGGGATTTAGTCCGACCGACCTCAAATTTGTGCTGTGCCTTCTAAAGGCATTGAAGATGAAAAGTTGTGCTATTTGCAAGTTTTCGTCAATGGGCGTGTCCGTGGCGTGGCGTCAAAGATCAACTCTTCGCCATGACACGGAAGTTGTCGTAACTTCAGTGTACATGCTCACATCTGGACCAAACTGTACATGTAGGATGAGAGTCCCGCCCTGAACACATGTACATGCTGACATTCACCCACAGTCATAGCGCCACCTGCTGGCAACAGGAAGTGACTTTTAACGAAGCAGCCCCCGCCGCACGTTTACCTACGTGCACGAATTTTCTGTGGTACGTGTATCTTGTCCAGACGCACAAAAAAGCCTCTTGGAGCGATGCCCTAAAATCAACAGGAAGTCGGCCATTTTGAATTTTACGTCAAATTTTGGATGATTTACACACTTCGTACTTTAACGAACTCCTCCTAGGGATTTAGTCCGACCGACTTCAAATTTGTGCTGTGCCTTCTAAAGGCATTGAAGATGAAAAGTTGTGCTATTTGCGAGTTTTCGTCAATGGGTGTGTCCGTGGCGTGGCGTCAGAGATCAAGTCTTCGCCATGACACAGGAAGTTGTTGTAACTTCAGTGTACATGCTCACATCTGAACCAAACTTTACGTGCTTGATAACTCTCCCACCCCGTATGGAGGACCGATCCTGACACAGTCAGAAATAAATACAGAAATAAATAAATGCTCAATAAATAAATAAGCATCCAATTAAATACAAAAAAATAAGTAAATAAATAAATGTAGGTAGTAATTAAATTATACAAGGAGACATAAATGTTATATTTTAATTAGTGCCTTTACTTATTCACCTTTGTTATAATTACCTTATTTGTTTATTCAACTTTATTTATTACTAATTTTTTTAATGTATTTATTTATGTGTGTGTTTTAATATTTTTGTCTGTTTTATTCTTCCTTTGTATTTATTTACCTTATTTATTTTCACCCATGGTATTTATTTCTGCCTGTCTTTTTAAATTTTTGTATGCATTTCTGCCTCATTATGCAAATGAGGAGGGGCTGTGTCTCAAGGGGTCATCTTCTCTGCTATTGGTGGACCAGTCAGACAGGAGAGCTCCTACTCTGCCTGCAGACATCAACGATCTTGCCCCTCACACAGTCAGATGGCTTCCTTCAGTGCGCTGAGGTGTTTAACAACTCTGAAGACACTACCAGCAATGTCTTCCTTCTCTTTTCACGTAGACGCTCCGACAGACAGTGCTTTCAGTTTGCTGCATGCATGGACACAGAACTGCGGTATAGGGAGAAGCACACGGTCAGCTGGCTGCAGCTAAATCTGGAGTGCACTCGTATTCAATTCTGTATGGTAAATTCAGTTTTAACGGAGCAGAGCGAGCTGACAGGCAGAGTTAGAGACTTTTTCTGTCCGTTTCTCTCTTTACAAAGACGCATGTTGCAGTCAGAGTCTTCTCTGAGATGCGAGCACGACATACAACACAATTTATCAAATTACACAACGGATATACAGTATGAAAATAAGATTGATTGGATTATACTCACAGGAAGTATAAAACCTGTTACATGGTCTATTAAAAGTAAAGTAACACAAAAATGTCAGGGAAATTACTTTACTTAGATTTAAGTACTGCAGTTGTACATTTGAAATACCTTCCTACCTTTCTGATAGGAAGCCTTCTTGAGGTGGTATAAAACATTTCTTCTTATATTCTGATTTGAGTTGTGGACAACTATGACCACATGAATTAAAAAAATTAAACATTTCACTGCCCAAGTCAGCTATAACACAAGTCTTGTTCATCAGACTACATGCTGTACAGTATTTGTGGACAGATTTTGTCCCAGGATTTATTATGCATTTCTTCTTCTTCGTTGCATGATTTAGAATAATAAGGTGAGAAATGGGTCTATTCTGAGTTCATCCTGCACTGCAGCAGCTAATAAAGTCCATTTAATCCCAAAAACGCTTTTCTTTTAGGCAGGCTGGAGCAGAAAACAACTCACCTTTCTCAAGTTGTACAGTAATGTCACATGTGTATGAAGGTGGATCAAACAAGCTAATCTTAAATGTCAAAGTAGAGAGGAGCCTAGTAGGCCTATTTATTTTCATTCATTACACAATATGAATAAGCTATGCAGACAGTTGTAAAGAAAGAACATCTTTTTCTTCTGTTCTCTACTTGTTATAGTTACACAGTATTAGGGGTGTGGGCTGTATTAAAAGTATCCACTGTTCTCCCATGCTCTAACACACAGTAACGATGAAATGTGTGCTGTTCTCACATTCTTCCTCTGTATGTACACATAAACAACAAGGCAGGGAAATATAAAAGGAATTTATTTTATTGTTTGGGTACATTATTGTTCAGTGTACATGCTCACATCTGAAACAAACTTTACGTGCTTGATAACTCTCCCACCCCGCAGACATCTACACGTCAATACCGATTTATATTCATAGCGGCAAGTGCTATGTAGCTCCACATAGGGGACACAGGAAGTGACATATACACCTTCATGCGGCGTCGGAACCGCGTAGGAAATTCACAGCCGCACCGGCAGAGCTCCAGAATATGCAACTCGGCCGGCTCACACGCGGACGCGCTACAAGTGCGAGGGCCCGCCCAACGCTGCTTGCAGCTTTAATTAGGGCCGAGCACGACCGTGCGAGGTCCCTATTGAATTGCTTTATTTTTTTTTTTTTTTTTTCTGCAAAGTAGGCCCAAATGACATGGCCTAAACATACTCGAAAACTCACCAAAATTTGCAAACATGTCAGAACCGGTGAAAAATTTCGTATTCTACAAGTTTCGCACATGGGCGTGGCAAAATGACTCGCTAGCGCCACCTAGAAAATTGGAAATGATTAGCCCCTCGTTCACGTTCAACCTACATGTACGAAATTTTCTGGGGACATGTATCGTATCAAGACGCACAAAAAAGCCTCAAGAACCCATAGCCTAAAGTCAACAGGAAGTCGGCCATTTTGAATTTTATGGCCATTTTTGGATGATTTACACACTTCGTACTTTAACGAACTCCTCCTAGGGATTTAGTCGGATCGACGTCAAATTTCTGCTGTGCCTTCTAAAGGCATTGACGATGAAAAGTTGTGCTATTTGCGCGTTTTCGTCAATGGGCGTGTCCGTGGCGTCGATGATTCGCAATGAAACAGGAAGTTGTTGTAACTTCAGTGTACATGCTCACATCTGGACCAAACTGTACATGTAGGATGAGAGTCCCGCCCTGAACACATGTACATGCCGACATTCACCCACAGTCATAGCGCCACCTGCTGGCAACAGAAAGTGACCTTTAACGAAGCAGCCCCCGCCGCACGTTTCACCTACGTGCACGAATTTTCTGTGGTACGTGTATCTTGTCCAGACGCACAAAAAGCCTCTTGGAGCCATAGCCTAAAACAACAGGAAGTCGGCCATTTTGAATTTTACGTCAAATTTTGGATGATTTACACACTTCGTACTTTAACGAACTCCTCCTAGGGATTTAGTCCGACCGACCTCAAATTTGTGCTGTGCCTTCTAAAGGCATTGAAGATGAAAAGTTGTGCTATTTGCAAGTTTTCGTCAATGGGCGTGTCCGTGGCGTGGCGTCAAAGATCAGCTCTTCGCCATGACACGGAAGTTGTCGTAACTTCAGTGTACATGCTCACATCTGGACCAAACTGTACATGTAGGATGAGAGTCCCGCCCTGAACACATGTACATGCTGACATTCACCCACAGTCATAGCGCCACCTGCTGGCAACAGGAAGTGACTTTTAACGAAGCAGCCCCCGCCGCACGTTTCACCTACGTGCACGAATTTTCTGTGGTACGTGTATCTTGTCCAGACGCACAAAAAAGCCTCTTGGAGCCATAGCCTAAAATCAACAGGAAGTCGGCCATTTTGAATTTTACGTCAAATTTTGGATGATTTACACACTTCGTACTTTAACGAACTCCTCCTAGGGATTTAGTCCGACCGACCTCAAATTTGTGCTGTGCCTTCTAAAGGCATTGAAGATGAAAAGTTGTGCTATTTGCAAGTTTTCGTCAATGGGCGTGTCCGTGGCGTGGCGTCAAAGATCAGCTCTTCGCCATGACACGGAAGTTGTCGTAACTTCAGTGTACATGCTCACATCTGGACCAAACTGTACATGTAGGATGAGAGTCCCGCCCTGAACACATGTACATGCCGACATTCACCACAGTCATAGCGCCACCTGCTGGCAACAGGAAGTGACTTTTAACGAAGCAGCCCCCGCCGCACGTTTCACCTACGTGCACGAATTTTCTGTGGTACGTGTATCTTGTCCAGACGCACAAAAAAGCCTCTTGGAGCATAGCCTAAAATCAACAGGAAGTCGGCCATTTTGAATTTTACGTCAAATTTTGGATGATTTACACACTTCGTACTTTAACGAACTCCTCCTAGGGATTTAGTCCGACCGACCTCAAATTTGTGCTGTGCCTTCTAAAGGCATTGAAGATGAAAAGTTGTGCTATTTGCAAGTTTTCGTCAATGGGCGTGTCCGTGGCGTGGCGTCAAAGATCAGCTCTTCGCCATGACACGGAAGTTGTCGTAACTTCAGTGTACATGCTCACATCTGGACCAAACTGTACATGTAGGATGAGAGTCCCGCCCTGAACACATGTACATGCCGACATTCACCCACAGTCATAGCGCCACCTGCTGGCAACAGGAAGTGACTTTAACGAAGCAGCCCCCGCCGCACGTTTCACCTACGTGCACGAATTTTCTGTGGTACGTGTATCTTGTCCAGACGCACAAAAAAGTCTCTTGGAGCCATAGCCTAAACCCAACAGGAAGTCGGCCATTTTGAATTTTACGTCAAATTTGGATGATTTACACACTTCGTACTTTAACGAACTCCTCCTAGGGATTTAGTCCGACCGACCTCAAATTTGTGCTGTGCCTTCTAAAGGCATTGAAGATGAAAAGTTGTGCTATTTGCAAGTTTTCGTCAATGGGCGTGTCCGTGGCGTGGCGTCAAAGATCAACTCTTCGCCATGACACGGAAGTTGTCGTAACTTCAGTGTACATGCTCACATCTGCACCAAACTGTACATGTAGGATGAGAGTCCCGCCCTGAACACATGTACATGCTGACATTCACCCACAGTCATAGCGCCACCTGCTGGCAACAGGAAGTGACTTTTAACGAAGCAGCCCCCGCCGCACGTTTTACCTACGTGCACGAATTTTCTGTGGTACGTGTATCTTGTCCAGACGCACAAAAAGCCTCTTGGAGCGATGCCCTAAAATCAACAGGAAGTCGGCCATTTTGAATTTTACGTCAAATTTTGGATGATTTACACACTTCGTACTTTAACGAACTCCTCCTAGGGATTTAGTCCGACCGACTTCAAATTTGTGCTGTGCCTTCTAAAGGCATTGAAGATGAAAAGTTGTGCTATTTGCGAGTTTTCGTCAATGGGTGTGTCCGTGGCGTGGCGTCAGAGATCAAGTCTTCGCCATGACACAGGAAGTTGTTGTAACTTCAGTGTACATGCTCACATCTGAACCAAACTTTACGTGCTTGATAACTCTCCCACCCCGCTATGGAGGACCGATCCTGACACAGTCAGAAATAATACAGAAATAAATAAATGCTCAATAAATAATAAGCATCCAATTAAATACACAAAAAATTAAGTAAATAAATAAATGTAGGTAGTAATTAATTATACAAGGAGACATAAATGTATATATTTTAATTAGTGCCTTTACTTATTCACCTTTGTTATAATTACCTTATTTGTTTATTCAACTTTATTTATTACTAATTTTTTTAATGTTTATTTATGTGTGTGTTTTAATATTTTGTCTGTTTTATTCTTCCTTTGTATTTATTTACCTTATTTATTTTCACCCATGGTATTTATTTCTGCCTGTCTTAAATTTTTGTATGCATTTCTGCCTCATTATGCAAATGAGGAGGGCTGTGTCTCAAGGGGTCATCTTCTCTGCTATTGGTGGACCAGTCAGACAGGAGAGCTCCTACTCTGCCTGCAGACATAAACGATCTTGCCCCTCACACAGTCAGATGGCTTCCTTCAGTGCGCTGAGGTGTTTAACAACTCTGAAGAATACTACCAGCAATGTCTTCCTTCTCTTTTCACGTAGAAGCACCGACAGACAGTGCTTTCAGTTTGCTGCATGCATGGACACAGAACTGCGGTATAGGGAGAAGCACACGGTCAGCTGGCTGCAGCTAAATCTGGAGTGCACTCGTATTCAATTCTGTATGGTAAATTCAGTTTTAACGGAGCAGAGCGAGCTGACAGGCAGAGTTAGAGACTTTTTCTGTCTGTTTCTCTCTTTACAAAGACGCATGTTGCAGTCAGAGTCTTCTCTGAGATGCGAGCACGACATACAACACAATTTATCAAATTACACAACGGATATACAGTATGAAAATAAGATTGATTGGATTATACTCACAGAAGTATAAAACCTCTTACATGGGTCTATTAAAAGTAAAGTAACACAAAAATGTCAGGGAAATTACTTTACTTAGATTTAAGTACTGCAGTTGTACATTTGAAATACCTTCCTACCTTTCTGATAGGAAGCCTTCTTGAGGTGGTATAAAACATTTCTTCTTATTAGGGCCCGAGCACGACCGTGTGAGGTCCCTATTGATTGCTCGGATTATTAGGGCCGAGCACGACCGTGCGAGGTCCCTATTGAATTTGCTCGGATTAGTTTTTAGGGCCCGAGCACGACCGTGCGAGGTCCCTATTGAATTGCTCGATTATTATTTAGGGCCGAGCACGACCGTGCGAGGTCCCTATTGAATTGCTCGGATTATTTTTTTTTTTTTTTTTTTTTTTTTTTCTGCAAAGTAGGCCCAAATGACATGGCCTAAACATACTCGAAAACTCACCAAAATTTGCAAACATGTCAGAACCGGTGAAAAATTTCGTATTCTACAAGTTTCGCACATGGGCGTGGCAAAATGACTCGCTAGCGCCACCTAGAAAATTGGAAATGATTAGCCCCTCGTTCACGTTCAACCTACATGTACGAAATTTTCTGGGGACATGTATCGTATCAAGACGCACAAAAAAGCCTCAAGAACCCATAGCCTAAAGTCAACAGGAAGTCGGCCATTTTGAATTTTATGGCCATTTTTGGATGATTTACACACTTCGTACTTTAACGAACTCTCCTAGGGATTTAGTCGGATCGACGTCAAATTTCTGCTGTGCCTTCTAAAGGCATTGACGATGAAAAGTTGTGCTATTTGCGCGTTTTCGTCAATGGGCGTGTCCGTGGCGTCGATGATTCGCAATGAAACAGGAAGTTGTTGTAACTTCAGTGTACATGCTCACATCTGGACCAAACTGTACATAGGATGAGAGTCCCGCCCTGAACACATGTACATGCCGACACACCCACAGTCATAGCGCCACCTGCTGGCAACAGAAAGTGACCTTTAACGAAGCAGCCCCCGCCGCACGTTTCACCTACGTGCACGAATTTTCTGTGGTACGTGTATCTTGTCCAGACGCACAAAAAGCTCTTGGAGCCATAGCCTAAAATCAACAGGAAGTCGGCCATTTTGAATTTTACGTCAAATTTTGGATGATTTACACACTTCGTACTTTAACGAACTCCTCCTAGGGATTTAGTCCGACCGACCTCAAATTTGTGCTGTGCCTTCTAAAGGCATTGAAGATGAAAAGTTGTGCTATTTGCAAGTTTTCGTCAATGGGCGTGTCCGTGGCGTGGCGTCAAAGATCAGCTCTTCGCCATGACACGGAAGTTGTCGTAACTTCAGTGTACATGCTCACATCTGGACCAAACTGTACATGTAGGATGAGAGTCCCGCCCTGAACACATGTACATGCTGACATTCACCCACAGTCATAGCGCCACCTGCTGGCAACAGGAAGTGACTTTTAACGAAGCAGCCCCCGCCGCACGTTTCACCTACGTGCACGAATTTTCTGTGGTACGTGTATCTTGTCCAGACGCACAAAAAAGCCTCTTGGAGCCATAGCCTAAAATCAACAGGAAGTCGGCCATTTTGAATTTTACGTCAAATTTTGGATGATTTACACACTTCGTACTTTAACGAACTCCTCCTAGGGATTTAGTCCGACCGACCTCAAATTTGTGCTGTGCCTTCTAAAGGCATTGAAGATGAAAAGTTGTGCTATTTGCAGTTTTCGTCAATGGGCGTGTCCGTGGCGTGGCGTCAAAGATCAGCTCTTCGCCATGACAGGAAGTTGTCGTAACTTCAGTGTACATGCTCACATCTGGACCAAACTGTACATGTAGGATGAGAGTCCCGCCCTGAACACATGTACATGCGACATTCACACAGTCATAGCGCCACCTGCTGGCAACAGAAGTGACTTTTAACGAAGCAGCCCCCGCCGCACGTTTCACCTACGTGCACGAATTTTCTGTGGTACGTGTATCTTGTCCAGACGCACAAAAAAGCCTCTTGGAGCCATAGCCTAAAATCAACAGGAAGTCGGCCATTTTGAATTTTACGTCAAATTTTGGATGATTTACACACTTCGTACTTTAACGAACTCCTCCTAGGGATTTAGTCCGACCGACTCAAATTTGTGCTGTGCCTTCTAAAGGCATTGAAGATGAAAAGTTGTGCTATTTGCGAGTTTTCGTCAATGGGCGTGTCCGTGGCGTGGCGTCAAGATCAGCTCTTCGCCATGACACGGAAGTTGTCGTAAACTTCAGTGTACATGCTCACATCTGGACCAAACTGTACATGTAGGATGAGAGTCCGCCTGAACACATGTACATGCGACATTCACCCACAGTCATAGCGCCACCTGCTGGCAACAGGAAGTGACTTTTAACGAAGCCCCCGCCGCACGTTTCACCTACGTGCACGAATTTTCTGTGGTAGTGTATCTTGTCCAGACGCACAAAAAAGTCTCTTGGAGCCATAGCCTAAACCAACAGGAAGTCGGCCATTTTGAATTTTACGTCAAATTTGGATGATTTACACACTTCGTACTTTAACGAACTCCTCCTAGGGATTTAGTCCGACCGACCTCAAATTTCTGCTGTGCCTTCTAAAGGCATTGAAGATGAAAAGTTGTGCTATTTGCAAGTTTTCGTCAATGGGCGTGTCCGTGGCGTGGCGTCAAAGATCAACTCTTCGCCATGACACGGAAGTTGTGTAACTTCAGTGTACATGCTCACATCGGACCAAACTGTACATGTAGGATGAGAGTCCCGCCCTGAACACATGTACATGTGACATTCACCCACAGTCATAGCGCACCTGCTGGCAACAGGAAGTGACTTTAACGAAGCAGCCCCCGCCGCACGTTTCACCTACGTGCAGAATTTTCTGTGGTACGTGTATCTTGTCCAGACGCACAAAAAGCTCTTGGAGCGAGCCTAAACCAACAGGAAGTCGGCCTTTTGAATTTACGTCAAATTTTGGATGATTTACACACTTGTACTTAACGAATCCTCTAGGGATTTAGTCGACCGACTTCAAATTGTGCTGTGCCTTCTAAAGGCATTGAAGATGAAAAGTTGTGCTATTTGCGAGTTTTCGTCAATGGGTGTGTCCGTGGCGTGGTCAAGAGATCAAGTCTTCGCCATGACACAGGAAGTTGTTGTAACTTCAGTGTACTGCTCACATCTGAACCAAACTTTACGTGCTTGATAACTCTCCCACCCGCTATGGAGGACCGATCCTGACACGTCAGAAATAAATACAGAAATAAATAAATGCTCAATAAATAAATAAGCATCCAATTAAATACACAAAAAATAAAGTAAATAAATAAATGTAGGTAGTAATTAAATTATACAAGGAGACATAAATGTATATATTTTAATTAGTGCCTTTACTATTCACCTTTGTTTAATTAATTATTTATTTTTTATTCAACTTTATTATTACTAATTTTTTAATGTATATTTATGGTGTTTAAATTTTTTGTCTGTTTTATTCTTCCTTTGTATTTATTTACCTTATTTATTTTCACCCATGGTTTATTTCTGCCTGTCTTTTTAAATTTTTGTATGCATTTCTGCCTCATATGCAAATGAGGAGGGGCTGTGTCTCAAGGGGTCATCTTCTCTGCTATTGGTGGACCAGTCAGACAGGAG
>NW_024041939.1:0-38291 GCF_014851395.1 Micropterus salmoides | reverse complement strand
AACTGTATAAATAAAATCTGATGAATGTCATGATTGAAAGATCAGTGCGAGCTTATTTATTTACACCAAATTTCTAAATATATTCAGGCTAAAAGATGTAAAGACAAAGTAATTTAAAGACTTACTACATATTAATATTTATGTTTATTAACTTTAAAGCGTGTTTAATACTTGAGGACATTTTATATTTAAGGCATATTAATGTGTCTCCATCTGTAAATGAACTTTAACTACTGATTACTTTGTTAATGTTTTGTTACTTGAGCTTTTGTAAATCCAGGTATGCAGTCACACAGGTGAGTTTAGTTCCTGTTTATCTCCACGACAAACGTTTCTACATAAATTCTGTTCAAATTCAGTGACTCTGCAGCTCTGATGTGTGTCTGTGTGTGTGTGTGTGTGTGTGTGATGATGCGATGCTTCTGACCAATTAGAAGAAGGCGAATGTTTTAAGTGGCTGAAGGCCGAGAGCCGAGCGGCGTCATTACTGAAGTCCTCGCCGCAAATTAAGGTCACGCTAAGAAGTAATTAAAGAGAGAGAGAGTGTACATGTGTGTGTGTGAAAACCCCACACACAAAAACAAAGTGCAGTTACAGTAACACACACTCCCAGAAATACATCTTTACATCTGAAATAACATACAAACCTTTTAACAACACACACACACATTATGTGGATACACATGTCACACGCAAACAAAAGAACACACACACACACAGAGACACACACCCAAAAAACTGAAATAATAAAATGCACACACGCACAAAGCTGCAGGCTGCTGTCATGTTTCGTCCGTTGACTGAAAACATTAAACTCATCGTTCTGCTGGATGATTAAGAAACTGATTAATTTGGGGAAATGACGAGAAAAATCCGAGGAGACAGTGTCAGACGCACACACTAACGCACACGGTGGAATAATTAAGAAGATAATAAGGCAGCGTTTAGTGTGGAAAGCTTCCTCCTGGGCCGAGAGAGCAGGGGAACACACACAGTTTATGATCTACTGCCAGAAACTGCCTTCGTTCACGTTCCCAGGATTTTCAGCTCTTCTTCTGTGGTTTCCCCTCACGCTCTTCTTCTTCTCGCACCACATTAGTGTACTGTAAGAATTCAGAGATGTTTCACGGAAAGTGATCGAGTGTTTGTGACTGATCGGCGTCCTTCAGAGGGCGGCGTCTCTGTTCCTGCACTGCCCCCCTCAGGACAAACACAGCAATGACACCTGAGAAATGAAGCTGGTTCAGAGGCTGCAGGGTTTTCTTCCGTGTGTTTTGACCAGAAGAACCAGGGACTGTGTTGAGTTCCTACCCAGGTACTACAGGTCCATCAGCAGCGCTCAAACTCTTTTGACGTTTCTCAGCTTCTGGACAATAGTGTGACAGCTACGATCGATAGAAACCAAACATGCTCAGTGTAGTTTCACACTAAAGCAGAAAAAAGAGCCAGAAAACAGAACGAGGATCGTCGCATCTTGTCTTTCCATTGCCGTGTGTTGTTTACAAAACCAACAAATCACACGTAAGGCTCTTAAAATAAGGCATTAGGCTCTTAAAATTAGGCATTAAACTCTCAAAATCAGCCGTTAAGTGTCAAAATCACACGTAAGGCTCTTAAAATAAGGCGTTAAGTGTCAAAATCACACGTAAGGCTCTTAAAATAAGGCGTTAAGTGTCAAAATCACACGTAAGGCTCTTAAAATAAGGCGTTAGGCTCTCAAAATCAGGCGTTAAGTGTCAAAATCACACGTAAGGCTCTTAAAATCAGGCGTTAGGCTCTCAAAATAAGGCGTTAAGTGTCAAAATCACACGTAAGGCTCTCAAAATCAGGCGATAAGTGTCAAAATCAGGCGTATCAGTCGAGCAAATTCTTAACTTTTCTTAACTAATTTATCTGCTGCAGAACTATGGAAACAGAGCACTTCACTGACCTAACTATGTGTATTTTATTACTTTGGTCTGGTTTCCACTTTAATTTAGCAAAGACAACATTTTAAAGTCGGCACAGATTTACTGCTTGATCCCTAAATCTGTTATGATGTTGCCTGTTTTGTCAAAGTCGAACACTTCAAGCTCATCGAAAGTAAAAAAACAAGCCTTGACCACCCGTTTCAGCAGCAGACTGACCTGCTGAATGTAAAACTCAGGTGGATGCAGACAAAGCCAGAGGCCGGCAGACTCGCTGCAGCTCTGCTAATTAAACCGCAGAGTCCATGTCATCTATTTCTCTCTAATTACAGCCGTTAACCCTGCGCCTGCCGACCGGCCGCTTCATTAACTTCTCCGCTGCCTCTCTCTCTTATTAATGTGCTCTCAAAATGTAAAACATGAGCCGCAGGGTTTTGCTATTTGCAAAGATACTTCGGTGCAATGATAGAAAATACTTTCCCCCCCCGAACCTCGTCAAGATAAAAGGACCCGCCGGGGCTCCGACCCTTAGTCACGAATCTCAGTGTTTGTTTTAGCTCATCAACAACTCGTTCGTATATCGAGATCACAATTTTAAAGAGTGCAGACGTGATTATAACATCGGTTTTCGGACAGGTGGTAGTTGTCGAGTGTGAAGGAAAGACAGCTTGTGAACAGAAGCGCTGGATTCTCCTGTTTACATTTAAAAACGTCATATCGTCACTTTAAAAGCTCCGAATCCGTTGACAGCGTCAGTCAGATATCAAAATATCATCAGACAATGTTTCACAGCAGTTTGTCATTATCACAAGAAGTGTGTAAATAAATATAACTTTTGAATGTAAGAAATTACTGCAATTTAAATCCGGAAAAAGGTAACTAGAGCCTTTTCTTCAAACAGATCAGCCCTGCAGATAGTTGAGGTTTAAGATGGCGTCGGCCACGTTACAGAGCGCAGGAGCGGACTGAAGAGATGATCTAAACTCTCGTCCTGATAAATGAACCCCAGGTGGTCGAGTTCCCTCCGGATCAAACCCGCTCTGAGCATCTTCCCTGTAAACGTAGTAAAGAACAAAATGTTGAAGGTCAAAAGGTCAGTCTGTTAGACCAGGCCTAAAAAAAGTCCTGACAATATGGCCGCCGTGTCCCGGTCAGTCAGGACCTTGAAGACTCCGGACACTCCTCCTCCTCCTCCTCCTCCTCCTATAATGTCCGATTCTTTTATTAATCCCGTCGGGGAATCGTCTCTGTTGCGAGCTCTCCGTCCTCCCTGCCTTCCTTCCCTCGCTATGATAAAACTTAATTGCTGTTCGGTTTGAGCTAAATAGCTGAGCGGGTCCATTTAATTCTTAATTGGCGTGTGATTAAGAGCGGCCGAATGGCTCTGGCCGGGGCGTTTGACCTTCCCAGAGGACTGGACTCTGCTGTCCCGAACACACAGACACAGTTCTTACCGTCCTGGAAGACCCGCTCCACGTTGAGGCCGTAGGTGGCGCAGGTTTCGTAGTAGGTGCAGCGTTTGAGGTCGTTGGAGAGCTTTCTGGCTCGGCTGTCGTCGATCACCCTCGGGTTGGCTGAGCTGATGGCGTCTGGGAGGGAAAATGACAACAAGGTTCAAAGTCTTTCACTACAAAAAATAAATTGCGACCAGCTTTTCTCCAGCAAGTCCTGTCTGCTCCATCAAACTGTGGTTTCAAATCCAAGCACAAACTCTTCAACCTTTCTTTACCGTTGCTTCCAGCACTGTAACAGAGTGGTGTAAAAGATCTACCCTTTATCATATCTGGTTAAGGCTGCAACACTGGAACCTTCTGGGCTTCGTTCTCTTCAGGTTGTTTATTCTTTGACTAAACCTCGTCAGTATCCTGCTTTAAATGATGACAAACGTGAGAGGAAGAACAAGAGAACATTGTTCAGAGATGATGCTGTGGCGCCCTCTGCTGTTAAAATGTGTGCTTGTGCAGATGATTCCCCACACTCTGGTGTGTGGCCCTCCGGGGACACACATAGGGTTTATTTATAGGGTCCTCCAGAAACACGTGGAATAGCCTGATGACGAGTTAAAGTCCAAACTGTTCTAGATAAAGACAATACGAGCAGTTCTTTCTCTTTACTTTGTGTGTGTGATTGCTCTGAACTGTCTTTATTAATCATGTTACAAAGAGTACGGTCTATATGAATAAAGTTGAGATAATTTGAAGGTCGGGCAGAGAGGTCGGGCAGAGCCACTTGGATCTAAACAAAACAGTCTAACCTGAGCTGCCGCCTTGCTTTGTTTTAATGTCATGTGACAAGCTGATATAACAAGATATTTTAATCTATATTTGATGTATTATTGTCGCTCCACCTCCATATTTTTGGTATTAAATATAACTGTGGTCGGGCTGGTATCTGTCTTTAAACAGATCCGACTGGGAACAAGAGGTTTTCTACTTAAATAACTTTCAAACAGGTGGCGTTTTTCTTCATTTAATTTAATTGCAGCCTCCACCGGACGTAGAATCAGGTTTCTGTGTGATTGAAACCAGGATACAAGTGAACACGTAAACATCTTAATCAATGCAGTGAAGCTCTGAGAGAAAGTAGTAGAGTTTCTCTGTAATGATGCAAAGACGCCACTGGGCGGCAGCAACGCCTCAGAAAACCACGGTTTGACCACAGAAGCAGAGAGTGTGTAATTCTGTGTGTGTTTCAGACCTTGCGTGCCGACCAGGACCAGCGGCAGGTCAGCGGTGTTCCTGTAGTTGGCGAGGCGGCTGAAGTAGTGATAAACGGTCTGGAAGCTGATCTCATCCTCCAGACTGAAGACGAAGATCACGGCGTCGACCCACAACGCAAACTGACAGACAGGGAAATAACTTTGTTAACGATCATTTTAAAGAAATGAAATGTCTCTTCAGTAGGACCCAACCGGGCTCGCAGCCTCAGACAGGAAGTCAGCCAGTGTTACCGAAGCACGTTCACAGGGAGGAGGAGACGGGAGCAGGGAGAAAACAGGTGAATTATTCATATTCAGTTTTCTGTCTAGACTCGCTCACATTAAAACCTCCGTGTGGTCAGTTTGCACGCCACCGAAATAAAAAGCTGACCCAGATTCATCCTGGAGGGACTCACCCAGAATCTCTGCTTCTCAGGAATCAGAGAGAGAGAGGTTTATACAGAAGGTATACAAAAATATATTTTTATTGAGGAGGTTCCAGGGGCCCCCAGCCGAAAGGGGAAACATTTATTCTCACTATAATTCCACCTATAAGTAACGCAGTAACAGAAGGTTTGGCTATTTTGGTGAAACACAGGTTGCCATCTTTAATAAATAAATAAATAAATAATCTAAAAAGCAGGAATCATGTCAGATAATATCAGATATCAGGGACAAATTCTTATGAAACGGGGGGCTAATTTGCGTCCATTTAAGGGAAGAAGAACAGCGTGAGGATTTAAGAATAGAGGAACATCTTTCTCTCCCTCCCAGTTACCTCCCTAAACAAAATAACCTCTCTCAAAATCACAACTGAAGCATAATGTGTCAGTGAACCTCATTCAAATAACACCTAAAGAAACTTGCTGAGTTTAAACGTCCTTTTGTGTTTTTTATTTATATAACGCAGGGATGTCTACCACCCAACTGTAGTCACCTCCTCAACGTAGGAAAATGTGCCTTCCTCCGTCACCTCTCAAAAAAGGCATGCTGGGAAAAAGTCCAGCTTCCAAGAAAACAATTAACCTGAATAAGAAGATTTACGTTCTTCATGAAGAATTTAACAGTCAAATCCTCTTCATCAGGACTGTGTAGCTGTGGTTTGATATAAACTCTTTTAGTAGATATAACAAGTGAGCGTCGTGAGCACAAAAAGACAGGAGACATAGACGTGTGTCTCTGCTGACAGGACATCTACAGATTTAACTGAGTACGGCTCAACTTTCTGCAGGTTCAAGTCAAAGCCTGGGTGCAGTACTCACCTGAGCCTCCGGGGGGCCCCCTTCATCCCTGATGAGCAGCAGGTGACTCTGACCGTCGACCACGATCTCCTTCTTAAAGCGTCCGCCTGCGGGAAACAACAGCAGCCGTCAGAGAGAAGAACTCTGAGAGCCGACGTCTATCTGACCTACGGGTTCACAGAGGGGGGGGGAGCAGATCGACGGCTCCGCAGTGATCGATGGATTTATCGACTGATTGGTTTGGTGAAAGATGATCGGGGCTAAATGGGAGGAGAGTGATTATTTACGACGATCAAAATGAAACATTATGATTGAAAAACATGTCATTGTTTGGTGGTTGAATGTGAGGAATGAAGCTCTGCAGGTGAACCGCCGTTTTTTGAATTCTTCCCAACGTGTGACGTCTGGTTTTGACCTTTGACTTTGACTCCGCTACAAGGTTCAAACGTTCTACTTCCTGTCTGTCCTTCTGCTCTTCCTCGCCTTTCTTTCGCTTCGTTTTTAGCCGAGCGCCGTCAGCTGAGAGACTGTAAAAATGTATCATGTCTAATCTTAGGCTCTATAAATAAAAAGTACTTGAGTGTTATTATTATTTTAAAGATCATTTTTTTGGGGGGGGGGCGTTTTCGTGCCCGACTTTAAACCGGCGAGTACAGGAAGTCTGGACGTGTGTTCCCCTGAGAAGATTTAAAGAAGAACATCTTGAGGTTGAAGTCTTCAGCGCAGCGCTCGGGTCCGACGTGATTCTTTCCCACGACTCATTTTCATTTTAGGCTCATGGGAATATTGTCGAGAAGCTCCGGGCTTGACCTTTGACCCCAGCGCCTTTGGCTGAACTTTACGTTCAGGGCCGAGCTGATGAGGAGACCGCGGTGCGCTGCTCATTCCCGTTTTATTCTTTTACAGCTATTTATCCATCTACTGTTTTAATGCAGTCTGTTATCATCAGTTTTACTGCATTAAAATCTGCACTGCTGCTGAAACAATCTCTTATTGTCAGACAACACGGATCTGAACTGCAACTTGTTTTTGAAAAGAAACTTATTGTGATTGTCGTGGTTCTCTCAAACACTTTTCACACAAATCTGAAACTTTCCGTCTCGCTCTGCAGACGTTCATCAAAGTCAGCAGGCTGAAACCTTCATTCTCAGGTGTGTGGGAACAAACGTCTCTTCCTGGGGATTTACTAAAAATGGAGTCCAGGCGTTATTTTGGGATCAGCTGAGCTGCAAACGCCGTGGACGAGTGCAGAGAGAGCCGACGCTGCTGCAGCTCAGCACGTGGAGATCGTCGCTGCAACGACCGCCTTCGCTGCAGAGCAGAGAGTAATGATACAGTGGATGTTTATACGGCGGCGAGGACGGGAGGAGGCCGACACACACACATTTAGCTCGCCCTCCTCACTCTCTCTCCCATGACTTTGTGGCAGGACGCCGGGCCAATCAGCTCAGGAGGAGGAGGAGGAGGAGGAGGACGCACACGGCCGAAATGATCTATACAATTTGCACGCCGCATCGCCACCACAGACACACACACACACACACACACACACTTTTAGCTCGCCCTATTCTCTCCGCTCTCGATGCGTCATGGATGCAGAAATACATCCGATTCAAGTTTTCCAGCATGAACGTTCAGGGGAAAACAGGAAGTTCCCACAACTCACACACACACACACATCTGTTTCAGGGATTCTGACTTGATAAACTGGATTATAACAAAGCAGTTTGCAACAATGAGCTCACACGTCGTAACACCTGTAACATCTTAACAGAGCATCTGTCAACTCATCGATCAATAATCAGCTCCTTTCCAATGTGCCGTCAAAGCCGCCACCTCCAGACGAGCTCTGTAACTGTCTGAGTGGGAGCAGATGAGTGGAGTTCTTTTTTTAACGATTATCAAATGATTTATTGATGCTTTTAAAAAGGAATCAGAGGACATCAGTTACAGCCTCTGCGTGCCAGAGTGCAGGAAGAAGATGTTTCCTCTGAAACCCCAAAGCTGTTCGTATCACTGGCTGGGTGCTGAGCTAAAAAGCATTAAAACGGCTCATTAATTATTAACTTATAAACCATTATTTAGAAACGCAGTAGGCTTGCGCATTATTAGAAAGGGTTACAAACAAATCTGTGTATTAAATTTGCTGTCGTATCAAATTACCTTCATGTTGAAACAAAACAAAAACAATAACTTGGTTCAGTTTAATTTTAGAGAAGAAAATCTCAAATCAGATGAACAGCTTCCTGCGTAAAAGACGCCACGCCGAGCTGCTGCAGCAGAGCAGATGGACGGCGCTGATGCCGAGTCAGCAGAGTGTCGAGCTCTGCTGTGCATGTTTATTTATATACAGTAGGGGTGTGTGTGTGTGTGTGTGTGTGTGTGTGTGTGTGTGTGTGAGGGAGTGTAATGTTTACATGCACACATTAGGAGGGAGGATGACGAGTTAAAGAACATAATAATGAGGGGCGGAGCTACATGTTCAGGCGCAGCAGTGGCCTTCAGCGTCGGGTTCAGCCGCCTCAGGAAGACTCAGCAGGTGTGTAAGTGGTTATTTACACTAGGGATGCACCGAAGCCAAATATAATGAAAACAATTGCAGAATACTGAACAAGTACATTCACATTTTTCAGGATGAAGTCTCTAACCTGCCTGTCAGCTCGCTCTGGGCCGTTTCAGTGGATTTACCATAAAGGCTTGAATACGCGTGCACTCTAGATTAATGGCCTTCTCACAATGAGTGACAGAAACACTCAAAGTCAGCCGCAGATGTAGCAATTCAGCAGAACGGCGTCTGCAAACGCTTCCACGCTGCCGACTTGTCAACGTAACTGTTCAGTTTAAATTTAAAACAGCGATTTTGCTATTTTCTGCCGATTAACATTCGGTGCATCCCTAATTTACATTTCACTTCTTTCTCCGATTGGGCAAATGGAGTCCGAGATGCTCCGACTACGAGCACATCAAACATGTCTGAAACCTGACGCAGCGTCTGGGACAGCTCCCGGTCAGGAGTCTGAGATCTAAGCCTGCAGCGGCCCTCGGGGGTCCACGTTTACTGGAGCTGCTTCTCTGCTTCATTAAGCAAAGACGTCAACGTTTATCTTTCCTGTAGAAAATACTTTTATTCTTCTCTGTTCAACTTAAACATTCTGGCTTTTATTTTGCCAAATGTTTGCTGAATTCAAATGTCATTAATCGATAAGGAGTAAACATTTTAGGGGAAGTTTCTTTTGAGAGAAAAGACCCAAATCAAAGCAAACCGTGTCCTCCATATAGAGTACGCTGCTTCTTCTTCTTGTAAATTATTAAGACTATTATGGGCCAACTTTCATTACATGTTATCCTCAGGTCTTAAGAATCAAATTGTCTATAAGAAGATAAGAATCCCAGCTGCCGCCAACCTTCACTCAGGTTTTATGACCCTGTGAGGAGACGTAACGCTGAACCCAAGCTGTTCTCAGCCTGCTGCTGTCAGAATCACAGGGGCGAGGGGTCGATGGATGGAGGGATGGATGAAAAGAGAAGAGAGAGAGGTCAAGGAAGAGAGAGAGACGATAGTTACCTGCATCCACGTCAGCTAGTTTACAAGAGCAGCCCGGAAAGAAGAAAGGGAGGAAACAAAAAGCAAAACAAAACAAAAGCTCATCAAAGATGCAGCCACAAGTTAACACATGCACAGTCCAACCCAGCACCAGAGAGAGAGAGAGTTTAACGAGATGCAAGAGAGAGGGGGGGAAGAAGGTTCAGCAGATAAGGGAGAAAACATCAGAAAACGTCCTGCAGAAGAACAGGACAGAGGTCAAAGGTCAGGGCTGGACCCGTTGCTGACATTAAGAGTCCCTCGCTGACCTAATTTACATGAATTATTTCCTTTAGACAGCCTGATTAAAAGACGTTACTGCACCAAGTTAGAGGGAGTGACCTCGTTCTGCTCTCTCTGTTTCCGTCGCGCAGATAAAACGCAGCCAGTTTTAAAACAACGGGTGATTTCCCAACCAAAGCTCCTTTCTGTTTTAATGGATCCCATGTGCTGCCGCTCTGCCGCTCGGCTCCAGTCTCACTTTCTGGGTTTATCGGGGGCATTTTTACAAGTTAGGCAACCCCCAAAACTGTAACATGGTCGCTAACAATACTGGTGATTTTAACAAAGCAGATCGCATGTTTTCAGATTGCTTGATACTTTCTAATTTCACCCTGATACACGATCCGCCGCTGGGAGCATGTAGTGAACTTTATTTAGTTTTATTGTCTTTTCATCTCCAACTGTTGGTGCATTCAAGGACACTTGAATTACTCACGTGACAAAAAAACTATTATGTCAAAGATCAATTCATCGTTTTGAGTCAACATATCCTGGTTTTAATCTTGTAAGGTGTAAAGATCTGCTGCTTGCCTTCATCATATGTGATATTAAACTGATCATCTTCAGGTTTTGGACTGTCGGTCGGACAAAGCAAGACTTCTGATGTCATTTAATAGCCCAAACATTTGACCGACTGAGCAAGAAAACAATCTGTAAATGAAACGATAATGACAGTCATCAGTTGGAGTCTTGATTAGAAGCTGGACCAGCTGCATTTTAATTTAAGGAATCAACAGGAACATCTGGATTTTCTGTAAGCGCATTGTTTTTAAAACCTGTGGGTGTCCTTGAATGCAGCACGTAGGAGTTTGAAGGGCAGAGTTCGGAGCGGAGGGAAACAGTTTCTGCTCATTAACAGGAGCTGATGTGAGAGCAGTCGTCAGCAGCCTAAGAATACTTCTGGTTAGTGGCTTTGTGGCGCTGCGGTCGCCGCTCGCAAGCCACCAACTCTATTCCCAATCAATCGCCATGGGAATCCGGGCTGCTGCTTATTTTTAGATCCCAGGAATTTCAAAACAACACATCAGCTTTTTTTTCCTTCCCCTGAAGCGCCTTTTATTTGTTGGTGGTTATGCAAGAATATCAAAGAGTTTTTATTTAATTTAATTGGAGTTGGAATCGCCGTTTCCTTGATGGGCGGCGGTGCCAAGTAATTACATCAAAGATTTCGGGGAGCTGTTGTTTAGGGCTGGCTCTGATACGGTATGTGGGGCTGCTTGAAAAGCCGTGTCGTGTTGCTTTTGGCAGAGCTGTGGTGTAATTAAGGCCGAGCGGTGGAAACAGAGCGTCCAGCATTTAGCGGTCTGACACTGGAGGCCGGATCTGCAGAGCCACAGAGGGCGTTTTAAGAAGAAGTACGTCACTGCTAAAGATGATCTTATCATTTTTTCTGCTCACACATTTTAGAAATAATCTGCTCTGGGGTTTCCCCGTCACCACCAGCTCCGTGGATCCAAATCTCTGAGAAGTAGCTTTTAGCTGAACCCAAACCCCCTTTTGATTAGTTTAATCTGTGATAATCTCCTCTGGGGACATTAATTAAAACATTTAACTGTTCTTTAGGCTGAGGTTTAACTTTCCCTGACTCTAAACATCGAAGGCCCCGTTTCTTCTCCGAGGGACCCGGAGCTAAAACTGGTTTGTGGGCCGATACCGGGTGGGCCCCCACATGACAACAGCAGCAAGGTTTTCATCCCAAATAAAGCTTGTTTGATGGTTTTCAAGGCTTTCAAACACAAAAAAAGGGTCAATCAGGGTTAATTAGCTGCGGTTCCAAGCGGAGAAAGTTTTCTTGGCTCTACAAGTGTAGTGATCTGGCTTCTTTCAGCTCAAATAACAGCTGCAGGGCTGTAATTACCTGTATTCTAGTAGCTCACATGGTAAAGCCAGTATAATGTCCATTTCCACAGTACAACATCGGTCATGTGATCCTCACAACTCTTTAATAACTAACAGATTACTGACTGTTAACACAACCAAAAATCTACTCTGAAAAGTCCTTTTCTTTAATTTTAACTTCATTAGTCGGACCAACCACTTTTTAAGCACACTGAAACAATATCTATTTATAAAAAAATTTATAAAAGGGGGTCGAATATTAAAGAAAACATATGATACTAAAATAAGCAGCCAAAAACGGATATAAAAAGGTGGTAAATTTAAAAAAATTATAGTATAAAGTAGAGCCTGATAAAGTGCAGACATTCAGCCTTTTATTTGCTACCAGAATAAAAGCGTCGTTTGTTTTCAGCATCCTGTCGTGGAGGAAGCAGGTCAAACTCCTCACTGATAACCCTTTCACAATAAAAGTCTTGATGCTGCGCCAGCCTTATGCCTGGACGTGAGAAGTGACCTCTGACAGGAAAAGGGTCGTCTCCAGGATCTTCTGTCGGTCTGATCCAGCGCTCGTCCATGAAGAGGGTGAAAAACCTCCCAGTCTCTACTCTCTGCAGTCTAATCTCTCCTGAAACGGGGGAGTTTCTCTGTGAGGAGGATCAGTGAAATATTAAAGGAACACGGGGTTTAGCGTAAGTGGGTCTTTGCCTGGGGAGACTGTACAGCCTGTTGGAGCGGCTTTAATATTGGATGAGGAATATGGCCGTCTCCGCAGGGCGTGTGAGACACTAAAGGAAACTACAGTTGGCTTTTTATTTGCTCGCAGCTCGAACCATATGAAAGATTGAGGAGCTCTGGAGAGAAAGTCGGTATTGCGTGAAACCAAGTTTCATTTATGCTACTGTGCCGGCTCCATCAGTTATTTTGGGAAGCATGTTTAGATCTTTATAAAGATAAATTCAGTTTATTACAACTTCTTTTTAGCGTTACCAGATTAACGTGAGTGAGAGCAACGTTATCATTACTGACAACATCGAAAATCAAACCTAGAATAACAAGACCAGCTCTGCAATAAACCTGAATTATCCTCTAAGGGAGCTGCGCAGAAGTGATAACAGCAGCTGTGGTTTGGTTCAACACACACAAAATGAGAGTGTGTGTTTATATAAAAGGTGCGTTTTTCTTTAGAAGTAGTCTCAGCACTTATCTTTATCTAAAACCACAACCTGTCATTTTCACATTTCTGTTTTCCTACATTTTAAAACAAACAAGTTAGTGATCTACAGGCAGAGCCAGGCTAGCTGTTTCCCCCTGCTTCCAGTCTTTGTGCTAAGCTAGGCTAACCATGTCCTGACTCTGGAATGTAATCTCAATATCTTCTTGTCTCACTTATTATTTAATATTACATTATATTATTTAAATATAAATATTTAATTCTCTAAATGTTGAACTTTTGTTGGTTGGGCTGTAAACTAACTTGTGTAATAACTCCACAGAGGCAGAGTGTAGACGCCCCTGCGTGACCATCTCAGCTCTCTTTATATTTACTTCTGCTCTGATGGTCAAATCTGTGCTCCCTTTCAGAGCAGACTGAGGAGACAAGGGAAGGAAAGCAAAGAGGATTCCAGTTAAAGGCGCTTGCGTGCCGGAGATGGAGGTTGTTAACGTCTTATTTTGCCAGCTGGGGGTTTTAAATCCAGCTCCAGCTTATTATTTTCTCCTCGGTGATTTTTGAAGTTGATTTAATCTACTTTTCTTTTTTTTTATTTCATGGATTTAATCTTGGAAAGAGGAGGGGGGCTGCGGGGTAAAGCCGGATGTTTGGGGTTTTTATATTTTGCCTCGAGGACCAAAAGAAAACACTGAAACAGATCCAGCCAGACCTCATGAAGACAGAGGGAGCGATTAACACTCTTACCTTCAGGGGACTCTTCCTGGACGTACGTTCCTGTCAGGTACCTGTGGACCAGCGCCGACTTACCACTGGCCAGGTTACCCACAATGCCCTGCGAGCAAGAGGAGGGATCCTTCAGTGATAATTTAATTGTACTGGTTTTGTTAGAACAGTGTTAATAAAAGCATGAACACGCAGTACAGATTATACGTTCCATCAGTCACAGTGGTCTCTACACCTCGCTCTCCTATTTTCAGGCTACATCCTTTAGATAAATTCACCCTGACGTGTTTCTGACGATGCGTCGTTGGTTATTTTATGAAGATAGACTTGAATAAATCTAAATTTATCGTTTCATTTCGGTCACGACAATAAAACTAATTTGAATTTGAGAGATCGGGTCGTTTGAACTCACCACTTTCAGCTCTGGTACCGATCGACTCAGCGTCCACTCCTGACTGTTCACAAACGCATCTGTAAAAGACAGAGAGAGAAAATAAATAAATAAATAAAAACACATCTGTCAATCAAGTGTTTTGAACACGTGGTGCCTTCAGGTGCGGAGTTCATTACAAACTAACAAATTCATGAGTAAAAAATGTTCGGACGCCCTGCATGAACAGCTGCCCTTTTTTGTTATCTACTTGTCAGCGTCCATTTCGGTGGTCAGTTGCCTAGCAACAGCGTTCTGGTGACTTGAACCACTTGAACGTCGAGCGAGCCGCGTACCCGGCCTGCCGTGTCAACAACACGAGACGGCACAACGAGCCGCACTTCGACCGACACAGTAACAAGGGATCCGATCTGTTCCTGCTCAGTGGAGTCGTGCAGGAGAACAGAGGAGGAGGAGGAGGAGGAGGAGGAGGAGGAGGAAGACTCCTCTTATTAGAGCGGACAGAAGACGGACAGCAGGCTGAGAGTCATGGCAGACTGAGCAGGACACATATACAGAAACAACGTGGAACTGAGCTTCAGTGGGTTGTCCTCTCAGATAAATCCTATTTTCAATTTTTAGAAGGAAAAAACGGCCTTTTATAAATATTTTTAATTAAGACAGGCCTGCATTTATCCAACTATGAACAACTCAAGCAATTCAATCTTACAATGACCGATTCAAGGTCTGAAAAATTCGGTCTGACGACGGACATTTCGAGGTCTGATGACGAACAATTTAAGTTCCGAAAATGAATAATTCGAGGTCTTTGGACGGCCGTTTCAACATCTGAATGATTCAAGGTCTGACGACGAACTATTTGAGATTCGAGGTCTGACAATAAAGGATTTGGTTTTTCTTTTCTCTGATAAAAGCAGGCCATGTAATCCTCCTCCATGATTTCTTGCAAACAAACAGAAATCAAACAGATCTGGCGTTGGGTACACTAACAATTTGTGCAACTCTTCAGAGTGACAATAATAATAATGCCCCCCCACCTTATGGGAGCCAGTTTGTTTTAGGGATACTGAGACCTTGACTGAATGTGTGCGGTGTTTTAAGATCCAGAGCAGAGGCAGTGAGGCCATGGGAAATGAGGGGAGGAGGGGGAGCTAAGTCATGTTCCTCCCACACACACATTAACTGTTAGCGTGTGCTTTTGTTCAGATCGTGTGTTATTGCAGAGCGATAGTGTCAGAGTTATCAGGGAGGTCTCATCCTTCGACGCCTTACACAACACAGGATCACTGACAAGCTGGTTAATAAACCTCAATACTGTTTGTGCACTAATCTAAACGTGTCTGAAGCTTGTTTGGTTATATTGGCTGAACTTCTGCCAATCAAATATAGAAAACACTGATGTGTTAGCAAGCCTGAAGATCACTTAACAATCATTTATCAGCCTTTTTATTAAAAATTAAAAAGATTCTCATGACAGATTGTGGGGGAGACCATTTTTCAGATGTATGTTTTACATAAAAAAAAAAAACCCTAACCCTAAGGATCTCAATAACCCCTCAATAACCACTACAACAACAATAACCACAGCCTCCTACTGGACCTCCAGAACCACCTATAAATCATAAACTCCCACTTTAACTTGATATTTAAATGGGAGCATCACTACACTGCTGCAGCACCACACAGACAACAACATCAACCCCGCTGGTCTCTGTGACACCTTCGGCCTCTGCGCTAAGTAGGCCAGTAGGCCGGGTCCACTTAGCGCCTTCAGTTCCTCTTCACTAATTCATCAGCAGCAATCTGTGACAGCCTTTAGACGCACAATGTCTCTCCTCCAGGAAGAGAGCGCCTTAAGCCTTCGAGGACGACAAAGTCTGGATCGAAAGAGGGGTGAAAATATAAAGAGAAATCTACAAATGTGCCTCCTTTCTGATGTGTTGGAGGTCGTCTACGTGGTCAGCGTAAAGTCACACTTTAAACAATAGTCGGGACTGAAGAGGGCAGAGGTTCTGTGTGTTCAAGGCCTTGGATTTTAGATCATTACACTGAAGACTTTTCCAGTAGTTGCAGGTTTATGGTTTTTGCTGGAAAGAAAAGCATCTAATTTAACATGTGAAACCAAAGCACACAAAATACACCCTGCTACATTGCTGGAAAGTGGCCAAACCTCTGCACATAATTTGACAGATTTACCAACTGTCATTGTTTGGGATGCTCCTTTCATTCCAGAAATTCCAGCAGGAAGGAAGCAGTGACACTTCCTGTGTGCTCATTAAGGAGGGTGGGAAACTAATCTGCGTTTTCTTTTCTTTGCTTCTCTTTTCTAGATAAAGTACTGGATCTGTAACAAGCTTCTCGCCATCAGATCTGTTCTCTTCACACAGTCGAACACAAAACCAGCTGAATTTTAAACACAGTCTGGTTGAGAAACAGATTTCTTTCTGTTTCATCAGGTAAACTGATGATGTCCCACCACCATTCAGCAACTACTAGTAGTACTAATAGTATGTTTCCAGGAAGTTATCGAAGTTTACGCATCACTTAATAAATATAAGTCTGATGCACGATGAATTGAAACCCTGCAGGTCCCTTAACATCAGTTTCTCTCTTGCTTTAAGGGAATCATTTTAAAAGGTAATGCACAAGAAAAACAGACAGGAGGAAAGTTTAAAATACAACACGGCTCAGACTATGTCTTTTAATGCTTTCCAACTAATCATTTAAACACCTATTGAAAGCAACTAAAACCACACAAAAAAAACCCCTTCTGCAGCGTTACGCCTGGCTTTTTGCTTTTGACATAGAGCCAGACGTAGTTTGACCTCTTCAGGTATCTGAGAAAAACAACAGAGCTAACAGAAATAAGATGCTATAAGTTGAAGAGAATCATACCGCTGTTCAATAGCTCTTCTTCATAAAATCAATAAAATAAAACACTTATGCATCACATCTGCGATTAAAAGGAGCTACAGAAATAAACTTTACTCGATTTTATCCAACTCAAGTTAGTCGTGTCTCTACTTTCTACTACTGTCCTCTCTCACAGCGGAAAACACTGACAAATATACAACTGCTGTTGTGTTTTTCTCCAGATGTTTCCATGAAACAGTATGAATCAGGAAGCAGCGCCTCATCCTTTCATAGTAAAGTGCATATTTGGTCCATACTCAAATACCAAAATAACGTTTAATAACTGAGCTGCTGTTGGACTCTACTATTATTAGAGCTGATGCCAGTAACGATGCTGCCACTCTGTGTGAGTGTGTGTGGGGGGGGTTGGTATCTGTCTGGAAAGAATCCAGAAAGAAGCTTCCCTATTGGCTGGCAGACACACAGAGGAGGACATTGTAGAGGTTTTAACAAACGGCGGCCTGTGTCGGTGCGACCCCTCCCTCTTTACCAGGCAGGATGTTGATCCAGCTGCTTCCTGTTTTTGGGGGGGCCTCCAGGTCCCCTGTGCTGGTTCCCAGTACGACCCACCGACATGGAGGGAAATCACCGGTGAGGCCACAATTAGTCACTTCGCCAGGTGACCGACACTCAGTTGGTCAGCGATGGTTCAACTGGCTCAACGTTAAAGGAATATTCCAGCAGAAATCTGTTTTGGGTCCGTGGGTTTTATAGGAGAAGTGGACCGCCTCCAATATCAATACACTTAGAGCCTTAGCCTTAGATATGTGACTCCTGTTTAAACCAACATCTACTAACTATACTGACAGGAAAGACAACATTCGTACCGTCCTGGGGATCAATCGTGGATCGGACAAAAAAAAATCACTTAATCAAACACTCAATCGACAGAAAATCCATCTACGAATATTTTGATAAAAGAGCAAAAAGGCCAAACGTTTGCTGCTTTTCTCTGTTTTATATATTTCTATAAACTGAACATATTTGGATTTCTGCACAAAACAAACCTTTGAAGACTTGGACTCTCTTCTGAATGCCCTGTCTCTCTATTGTCTGACATCTTATTGACTAAAAAATGTGTTTACCAAACTAAAAACACAATCAACTTATTAATGAATGATGAAAATAATCATCAGCTGCAGCCCTAAACATGTCAAACATGTCCAAACACGCACGGAAGCTCTTCTCCACTGTTGATCTTCATCTTCAGCATGTTTGAGTTTACTAAACACACTACGTCTTAGTCGTGCTATTTGCCTCCTCAGAGTCGAGTGGAGGATGTTCGTGTGGCTAAATACATGTACAAAAAGTTTATTTATTTTTTTCCTGTTTAATATCAAACTGCCTCCCGACAGGAAGTTGGATCACCCAGTTGTTGCTGAGGTTTGGGATTTCGTTCTAGATTTACACGCATCTTCAAAAAGCTGCGAACAGACATGCTGGATTCAGAAAAGGGTGAACGAGTGCAGCATCTTTCTAGAGAGGATGATCTTTGGCAGCTGTCAGCTGGTGTACTGTGGCTGCAGCTTTATGGCGATTATCGTGGACAGGTGGGATACCAGGTTTTTATATGAAACAGTTAGCAGACCTGAGGGATAACCGATTATAATGCTGTTCTGACAATCAAACTCAATCAATACTCTCGGGGAGTTCTAGAGGAACGGAGACATAAAAAAAGAAATGCTGATTGGACCAAATTGTGTTGAGTAAGCAAGTGGAGGGAAAGTCCGGATGAGTTTCAGAGAGGCTTCTGCGTGAGAAGAACTATGCTGTAACAAAAACATCTGGGAACATGTGGGAGGCACACCTGAACTCAATCAATCCATCAACACAAACTGCATTTAGGGACTGATGAGTTGTGTGGGAGAATGGAAGAGGATGGCAGGAAGAGGGCGTGAATAAAGTGCCGCATTAGGCAGCTGACAGCAGATGTTTGTGTGTGTGAAATGAAAGTGAAGCTGCAACCATTCATTCATTCATTCAGTCACCGGGCAGTGAAGGTGGGCTCGATCCTGACGCTCATTTATGTCCCTAAAGTCTCGTCTTTCTCTTAAAATTCAGCGTTTTTTGCAGTCAGGCACATTGATTCAGTCAGGGGTCGATTAGTTTATTGCCACAGCAGCCACAGATGTCACGTTTCCAATACACAAAAAGGACTTCCAGTGAGGTTTACAGATGGAAGTCTGATTGGTGCATCTGTAGAAATGTTCGGGATGATGTTGTGTCGCTGATAGCTGAATAAAAGCTAAGATGGAGGTCCAGAAAAAGAGGAAATGAGGAGGTTAACTGGTCCCTGGAGTGAATGTATCCGGCACTTTCTAACCACAGAAGAACAAACTGCTCACACTTCAACATGCAGGCAGGAGCCTGAGGGTCGCACCGCCAACCCTACGATTAAAAAAAACGCCTTAACAGGTTTAAAGGACAAGATGATCAGATGAAGACGGTGAAAACAGATTGAAGGGAAGAGAGGCCGAGATGAATAAAGCGGACGGAGAAATTGAGAGAGAAATAAGGACAGGGAGGAAACAGATGGAGTGAAACAGATGGAGGGAGATGAAGAGAAAGGGATGGCGAGTTCTTCCACTTCGCAGTCGCTCGGGGAGGAAAAACTTAGAAATGAGAGCGAGCGTTGCGGGACTGAAAACACTCCTCCATCCATCCCTCTGTGCCAACACAGAGCTGTAGAAGCAAAAAGAAGAGAAAGAAAGACTAAAACACAACGAAGGAGGCCTTCAAAGTGAAGCGTCAGGACTCCTGGCGCTCTCCGGAATAACCTCCATTATTAATTCTCTTTCATTTCACTCGTTTGTTTCTATTTTTACGCTCGGTTCTGCCTCAGCGAGCAGGAGAACACGTATGAGCAGAAACACGCTGCGGCGTCGCCAAGAGATCGCCGACCTTTGCCGGCGAAAGGCAAATATTAGCTGTACCTGACCGCTCACCTCACACACCCTCAACAGAAGACATCTTTAAACATCTGGACATCTTTAAACACAGGAGTCTCTGACGTTCCACATCAGCATGTTTGGAACAAACCCTCAAGAACCCAAGACCTTGACAACGCTGAACCATGAATGTAAAAGAGCCTGAGGTCTTTAAACCCTAAATAATGCAGCAAAGATTTAAGGCCTTTAACCTTCAGCCTGTGGAATCCTGGAAAATCCGAATGGATCCTTGAAGACTTGCTGTGAGACTTTTAATCTTACAGCAAGCCAAGACCTTTTAACCTTGTAGACCCGAGATACCTACAAACGTTTAACCCCCGAACTTAAAAGACTTCAAAGACCTTTAACTGGTTCTCGGACCAGCAAATTCACTGCATTACACACTTGGTGCGTTCACGTTGCTACGGGGGGGGCAAGTAAACGCAAGAAGTTCAGTTGCTGGAAATAAATCCATGAGCTTGAAGGTCTGTCAGACTCTGCAACAGTGCACAGCGTTCATAATACCACGAGACATGATTTTACAACTCTGGAACGTATTTGATCGGCCGAAGGTTGCATTGCTTTTTGAGCCAGGCATAATTTCTGTCTTTCATCGCTGGCTGCGGCAGCTGAAGCTAATATCTGTCTGAACACAGCCTTCACCTTCAAAACAACCCCAACATTTTGTAAAACCAACCCACCCATGATTTTTTACCCCCTGCCCGCCAAAGATGTTTAATCTAAAACCGAAGCTCTACAGATCTCCGAAGCTAAAACGAGGCTTAACTCTGACTTCGAAAGACCTCAGTCCTCAGGTTTACATACCCGAGAGCCCAAATCTAAGAACAAAGACCCAAAAACCTGCAATCATAAAGCAGACACACTTTCAACTTGCTGCGATTTGTAAATCCTCAGTCCCACTGAGTGACATATTTGTGTTGCACAAGGGCCACACAAAGAGAGTGTGTTTATGTGACGGCAGCTGGAAGACAGGAACAAACAAAATAACAAGGACTCGAGGTCTCTAACGAGATCTGAGCTGGAGGCTGATGTTACTCTGAGTCAAGTTCAATTAGATTTAAAGCCTCTCTGAAAACCACAACATCACTTTAAAATGTTGTAGAGAACACAAAGATCTGTTTCAAACACACGGCCCTCGGTGGAAACGATGCTTATCGACACAACTGCAAACAGAAAACACAGCACGCTTCGCCTCGCCGCGTCGGCACGGCGAGACAGGACCAAACCATGTGGAGGCCAGGGCAGCATCATGGGTAAATTAGATAACAGAAGGCTGAGAGAGGAAATAGGTATTAAAAGAGGGGAAAAAGGAGGGAGAGGAAGAGAGGGATGAAACGAGATGGGGATCAAAAGATGCAAATGAAAGCCAAGAGTTTCATTTCCCCGCTCACATTTAAAATTTCCACGGTCCTTCCTGTGTCCAACATGTCCAACATGTTGGACACAGGAAAACTATTATGAGCTCAAGATGCACAGTTTACATTTAAATACAAATCATGTAACTGTTTTAATTATATATTATAAATCATGAAGGGAGGAAGGATCTACTCGAATGCAAAACCAGTTTTTTTAACTATTATTTCACTTTTAAAGGCTGTGAAAACACACAGGAAGCAGGGACAAGAAAACGAACCCCCAAGTGATACCTGCCTTTTTACCCATCAGGCACTGCAGAGCAGGCAAAAAACACTACGATCCAAATGTTTACAAGTCAGAGAGTTTCAAGTCCAAAAGACCTGGAGTCTGTGTTTAGCAGCAGGATGATATAAACCGAGATCAGACTGTTGTTTATAGTCGCGTCTAAACACAGTTAGCCTCACGTGGCCGAGGCGAGTCACCTGCAACACAGCAGGTACAACTGAGACAAAACACGCCACACAACACACTATTTATACGATGGCAGCGATCCATAAGGAACGTCAGAGAGAGTATAAATGAGGTGATTCAGGGACGTTAATCCTTGTGGAAGTGTTTTTGGCTTCAGTCGACCAAACATTTTAAAACTTTGGAATCAACAAACTTTGGAATAAAAAGGTTTGTTTCCTGACTCCTTTCAAAAGAATCTTAATTTATACTGAGGGCAGAGATTCCTGTTTACCAAGTAGGCGACATATATTTCAGTTACTTCGCAACAAGGCGTGCAACAGATGCATTATCTGTTAATCTGAGCGTTATATGATTTATTGTTTGGTATATAAAACGTCAAACCGACAAATATGTACATTTCAGAGGGTGGAACCAGTGAGACTTTGACATTTATGCTTTTTTCAGTTGTCATATTTTTGTGTAACTCAACTGATCGATTAATTGCTCTGAACCTAAAACACTTTAATCGCTACCGAGATTAAACAGGAGTCAGCCATGTTAGCTCTGATGCTTTGAGCTGTCCTGTTTTATCAATGTGTGTTTTATTTTTCCCTATGTTGCTTTTATGTTTTCTGTAAAGCACTTTGATTTGCCTTGTTGTTGAAATGTTGTTGATGCGTGCATCTAATCACCACAGTCAGGAGAGAGGCGACTGTGAAAAAGCTGCAGTGTTAGCAGAAACAGCTGGACGGAGGCCAGGAGGAGACGCAGGGATGGACGGAGGGAGTGACGGAGAAGGAGAGAAAAGGTGGGAGTGGTGTGACTGCGAGGGAGGTGACCGAGAGGGCAGCGCCATCAAAGCATCAGAGACAGGGACGGACGAAATGCAGGAGAGGAGACCGGAGAGGAAGTCAGAGATAAAAGACTTGGAGAGAGAAACGCGATCAGAGACGGACAATAAAGAACAGATGGCAGCCGGCCAACACACACACACACACACACACCTGACGGGGGACGCCGGCACCAAACACGCCGGGGAAACCTGGTCCTGTAGAAGATCTGAGGACGGTCCCTCTGTAAAGTCATGTAGGAGCTTCAGATCTCAGAATAAACCCTTTTCACAGCAGGTGGAATTGAAAACATTAATGACGGCTGCATTCCATTTAGCCGAGCCAGGTCTAGTGTTGTGCACGCTCGCTCACCGACACGGCTCCACATAATGGAACGGAGCCCTCCTTCGTGTTATCAGCGGTGGTGGACAAAGTACATAAATCCTGTACTTGAGTAAAAGTACAGATACCTACATACAGATATCCAAAAATTTGAAATTTTACTTGAGTCAAAGTACTTAAAAATACTTAAGTATCAAAAGTACTATTAAAAATCAAAATTATTACTAATAAATTAAAAAGGAAAAGCAGCAAATCTTCAAATCTGTGAAGCATTGAAAAATGTCTCAAATGATTAAAGTTGTTAACTTCATTATCAATCTAATAATCCTGTCAGCTGTACTTGTATAAATGTTTCATTTAAAACAAGACTCATTTTATAAACTCTTCATGTGTTTTGTGTGTAAAAATCTTAATTTGTAAAGTAACTATTAACTGAAGCTGTCAGATAAATTTAGTGAAGTAAAAAGAGGAAGATTTCCCTCCCATGATGATCTGGTGAAGCAGAAACAGGAAGTGGCACGAAAAGAAAATACTAAAGTACAAATACCTCAAATTCGACAAGTCGGCATGTCTGCAGAGAAAATCTTTTATTAAAGCTGAAACCCGATTTAAATAAATGTTCAACTAATGTTTGAAGAAACTTGAAGAAAAGTGTGACAATTTGCTGCTTTCCTGTCGGATATAAAACTTGGATTATTATCTAACTGGAGTCTGCAAAACCACTAAAAATGTTATTATTTACCATTTTCTGGTTCACCTGCTGTTTGAGGAAATAATCTGCAGATAAACCAAATTTAAAATAATCATAAAACACTGCGTCATCATTTTAGATCAAACGGTGAGAAACACCAACAGTAAACGCGGAGATTTAATTCTCTCTGTTACCTGAAGTTGTTTTATTATTTTCACTGTTATAATTAATATTTTGATTATTTTCACAATTAATCGATCAATCGTTTCGTCCTTAAAAAGGAGAGAAAACAGAGCAAAGCGTCGTTAACGGTTTCCTGAAGTCTCCAAACTTCTGGTTTTGTCCGACCGACTGTCCAAAACCCGAAAACAATTATCCATTGTTCACTAACAGCCGAATGTCTCCAGTTTTCATTTTCACAAACTGAGCACTGTGTCGAGGTCCTTCTTTAGACATCGGTCAAATATTTAGACACTTCATCATCATCTCGATGTGTTGACATCAGGAGAGTAAATAACAGAAACCAGAGGCCACAGACACGTCGGTGTTTTTGCCAGCAGCCAGAATTTGAGTCAGAGTCGACCTCTAAATGACCGCCGGCTGCGTTCTGCCCAGAGACGCTGGTTAGCAGCAGCAGCCAAACCCGGCCTCCGTCGGCTGGTAGCTGCCGGGAATCACGGCCCGCTGGAGCCAAACACACACACGGCGTTTGGCCCGGATCGACCTCCCCGCTCCGGAACAGCGCCCAAACGGGAGGGCGGCCATCAAAACTCTGCGAGGAGCATCTGTGAGGCTGCAGAGCAACGCTTCAAGGTTAATCGGCTGCCGTTTTAAACAGAGCTGATGATGCAGAAGAAAACAACATCAACTCACTGAAGTCCAGATGCCAGCGAGGCGAGGGCGTTACGAGGAGGCAAACAACTGAACGTTTGAGATGAGCCCCAAACGACCAGAGCAGAACGCCACTGACAGACCATCAATAACCGGAGTATCAATACTGATGCCTCACATCAAATCAGGACAGACAAACGGAGCATCAGACACGTCTCTGCAGGTGAGTCGGGACATCTAGAGACACCGAAAGCAGACAGCAGCGTCGCAAAGTGACATCATGACGACATCACAGGCCTTTCAACTGTCTTGCCAAAACACAGGCGTGCGTCCTGAGGCATGCTGGGAATCCCAAACAGCCACAGAGCCGTGGGAGGAATCTCAGAGCGCACTGTGGCTCTTCTGGTTCTGACTACACGTGTAAGGTAAACACGACGAGCAGGTGACGCCTCTGTAACACCTCACCTGACGGACACGCCTCCAAACATCCGCCAGACGTTTCTGCTTTCTCTTCAGCATCCTGAACCACACCTGACGTGTTTGTTAGAGCTGCTGTAAACTGGAGGTTAAAGTCTGGTAGCTGCCAGCAAAACACATTTAATGAGGAGCTCGATTCTGACGGGTTCATCAAATGTTTATCAATTAATTCTCCATCATTTCCTCTCTGTTTTACAACACCACCGTTTCTCTGGTTCTTCTGTAAATCCAAGTCGTTTCAGATCTAAAATTAACAAATAAAACTGATGACCAGCTGCTCTGTCTGCCTGCATTAATATTATTTATAATAGAAGGAGAAAAGAGGTCAGACAAAGACAAACTGTCAATAGAACAGCAGCAGAATAACTTGATCCCTTGTTTTTCTGACCTAAACTTTGCCTTTACCTTCTTTGGCGCTGCCTCATCAGTCACACACGGCATCATATTATCTCACACACATTTGGCAACACGTCGGGAAAGACAAAGATGTCACTTGTCTTATTATTAATAGAACGTACGCACCTCGATCAATCGGTAAGAGGATTAGAAAAAGCAGACAACAGAACAGAGTTTAAACTCGTCTGTTACAGTTCCTCTATGAGCAGCAGCCAAACATGTCAGGGCGGCATTACAACGTTAATACCATCATCCTGAGCCGTGCGGGATTACTGATGCTGTGAGGAAACCCTGACGGATTTACAACCAGACCTGCCTCGAATAACTGACAGTGTTTGTCTGAAGACGCGTTAATGAGGAGGGGGAACTACAGGGGGAGGAGGTGAATTTAACCCCGGGGCAGATTTCCATCATTGGGCTCGAGTTTTTAATAATTTAAAGTGAGAGTGTAGCTTGGATTTCTTGCGCTGGAAATTGTCTTCCTGAACTCAACTGGGTGTTGGTCCGCTGATAATAACAAGACAAACATGAAAGTGCGAACGCCTTCCCTCGCCACACGGCCGGTTTGACAGCTCAGGAATGTGACTGCATCACAAACTCTCACAGGTAGAGTGGTTTAAATGCAGTTCAGCAGTTAGACGGCATTAAATCACACCTAAATGTTTGTTTTCTTCTCATCTACTGTAGAGGATTTGAAACTCTGCGTGTCTGTTTCACGAGGGAATCGTAGCATCGGGCTACGTCGTCATTTCCCTTCCTTAAACGTCTCTCATCATTCCAGGTTAAACTCACAACGAATAGCATCCCTGTCAGGTCTCCAGTGTGGAGCTTCAGGTATCATTCAGCAACAGAAAATAAATCTCTTAAGTCATTTTTTAAACCACGTGTCTCTGGTTCCAGCTTCTGAAATATGAAGATTTGCTGCTTTTCTTTGTCTCACGTGACTGTAAAGTGAATATCTTTTGAAGACGTCACACTGGGCTTCAGGAAACTGAGACATTCCCTGACATTTATAGATGAATTAATTATCTGTTTAACCAAGAATGCTGCTTGTGATCTGCTTCGTGTGGAAAGGTTGGTCTGACAGCTTCATGCCAGCCTAAATGAACAAATCAAACACACCAGAGGCCGCCGCTCGCTGCTCCTGAACAAAGTGCAAAGCGCTGCATTCTGGGACTTTAGTTTGTTTGGCTAAACGGAGCCCACCGACGCCCGTAAACAAACCTCACATGTGGTTTGTGTACTGGACAGGGTGTCGACACACTTTCATCGTGTCTTGAAGCTCAGTCTCTTCTTCTGTGGTGTTCATTCCAGTTAGGAAACACATGTTGCGTAAGCAGAGGAGTTTCATCTTCAGACCTCATGTTTCCAAACATTGTTTATCTGTGTCACACAACAGTGATGAAGCATCAGGGCGACGTCTTCAAATGACTTGTTTTGACAGAACAAAAGATTCATTCGTTTAAATGCCCTGTGAAACATCACTGGCTAAAAACTTTTCTCTTCTGTTAAATCAATTTCAGCGCTAGAACTTTCTAGACTCACCGACATGTTTGGTTATAACAATAATAATCAGAAGCAAACACGACAAACAGCCCAGCAAATGTTCGGTTCATCCAATCAGGTGCGTGATGGGGTTTTAAAAGAGTGAACGTATAATTCAGTTTCTCCGCTGTGTCAATATTCTGCTACTATATTTATTTATCTGTCCGTCCTACGTGGGATCCCTCAGGCTTCTACCTTTTTAGTTTTTTGGGGGTCCGAGGACGGTGGGCGACGCATCTTGTCCAGATTGGAAAGTGCTCTGATTGTAAAGGTGATTTTTGGCTTTCGACTTCAAATTGATCCTCTATCTTTTAGATTTTATTGCTCGTTGCCAGAGCACAACCTTGTTAGTATAAACTGCCCCACTTACTGTGACTACAGCCGCTTCCACGAGCTCGAACAATAAACACAACCAACTATTTCGGATCACAGAGTATCAGTAAAACAAAGCCAAGCGGGCCAAACAGAAAGAGCAGATAATGAGACGGCGGTGTACTCGGTAGCAGGAGGAGTTGAACCCTCGACCCGGGCAGCAGTTGAGCCTTGCTGCAGGGAAGCAGGGCCCCCCATCTGCAACACAAACACACACACACAAGGCCATTTAAATGCAAACACACACACACACACACACAGCTCTGGGTGATGCAGGGCGGCAGGTTTGAATAGATGATCTGTGGTGCGAACACACACTCGCTAAAGGCACCATTGTCTTAACACACACACACATTCAGTGGGATCATGGGTGGAGCGTGGCTGTTCCCTCAGGGCAGGGTGGATGGATATATTTATATATATATGTGAGTGTGTGTGTGTGTGTTGTTAACCCGCCGTCTGACTGTGACAAATCAGAGCGGCGCTGCCTCATCAGTCACACGCGGCGTCATATTATCTCACCCTTCACCCCATTTTTCTCCCCCTTCTCTCCGTCTCACAGGAGATGTTCCTGTCTTTGTCTTCCCCGTCCTCACCTGGTGTTCAGACGCCAGTTTTATTAAAATAAACTCTGATGTTTTCCGTTCTGTTGGACTGCAGCTGAAGTGAAGCGTGGACGTCATTTAAACAGCAGCCATGTTGAACGTGTCCTTTCTTTGTTGTTAAGCACCAAAACAAACTCCTTTTCTGTGTAAACCTGCTATTTCTTTTTCATTTAAATCACTGCCTGCCCCTTTCAAAGCACTTTAGACCTCTTTTGAAAGCACTTAAAGACTCTTTCCTTGTGTATTTTAAATCATTTGCTGGTTTAATTCTTGTAATCTTAGTGGTCGGGTACTTTGTGATCACCGTTTTTGGTCTTCTTCTGCTAGGTTTTGTTTTGTGTAAATGAAAAGCACCTCGAGCAGCACGCACTTCTTGCAGCTTGGGTTTTGGTTTTGGATTCAGAGATTCGCCCAGTTTCATTAGATAAAATAACTTTCAGGTCTTGTCAAAGCCAGTTGTGGCAGAAATAAATGAATGAAAACCTCTCACACTGAATTTACAGCTCTTAAAGTAGCGTCTTAAACCGTTTAAAGATTTCTGTGGACTTGATCTGATCTAAAATGCAGTGAAATCTAAATGATTCACATTTTTAACCTCTTGTTGGTGCGAATTCTACTTTTCTTCTTATTTGTCTTTACCTCCAACAACATTTGTTTGTTTTAGATTAATTAAAAAAGTAATATAAGCTGCATGTCTCGTCTTCCTGCTGCTGTATGAATAAATTTTAGAGTGTTGAAGCCTGATATTAATGGTGATAAAGATAGACACCTTCTTCATGTAGCTGCTGTGTGTTTGTTTTTCCACCAGTGATGAGTTATAGTGCAGTAAAGCTTCTTTTGAATTAAAACCCGATGATGACAGCTGTGCAGCGCGTGCTGAAGGAGTCAGTGTGTGGTTAAGTGTGTGTTTCTGCCCGTCCATTTCCATTTGTCACCGTTAATTAAACCTGCCCGACAGGTAACGACACACACACACGGATACCCAACACAGATGAACACGCGCACACACACACACACACACACACACACACACACCTTGTTTCTGTCACGGTGTTAACGTCACATAAGAACAACGACGTGTCATTCATTTTTTAAAATAAAAAAAGTGACATTCAAGAAATAAAAAACAGCAGACACATGGAGGTTTAATGGTAACTTGAAGAAGGAAGTAAACAGGTAAATGTTGTTTGCTAAAACTTAAATGTCTTTTCGGTTTATTACCATTTTCTCAGTTAAGAAGTTTACGACCTTCTGATGTTTGTTCCCTTTAGTAAATCGTCCTCCATCTCTGAGTGTTTATTTTGATTAAATGAAAGAGTTCAGGTTTGGCTGCACATTTCTGGCGTCTGTCGGCAGCAGTGTAACGCTGAGCGAGATATTTAAAACTAAATTATTAGACATATTCCAGTTTCTACTCTCGATTCAAAAAGGTGTGAAAGGATGATGGAGAATTCACCACAGCAGCAGGGCTGATGGGAAACGTTGTCCTAACGTGGAGGAAAAACTCCACCAAACAGCAGCACGACTCTAAAGCAGATGATCTGAATGTGAATCTGGGAGGCAAAATAAAGGCCCTTCGTCGGTTTTCAGTTTCCTATTTTCTCCACATTAAGACACAAATGGCCCAAAACGCAGCAGCAGCTTCTGCGAGAGGAAGCAAACCGCTTCATTCTTCTTCGTTAGCTCAACAAAAAGACAGTTTCATAAGAGACACCGCAGCACTTATTATATTGTAGTTCAATATCCCGTGTGTGCGTGTGTTCATTAGGCCTCCAGCCTGCAGTCAAGAGACCATTAGTCCGAGCCAGGAGGAGGATAAGGGGGGGGAACGAAGGGGAGTGAGTGGGTTAAAAAAGTACAATTTAAGTTACTTGCCGCTTAAATATCTCTATTTTAGGATACTATGTACTTCCACTATACTACATTTCAGAGACGACTTTTTACTTTACAAAACGTTACTAATAAACCTTAATTATTGTAAATTAACTCACCGAGCTGTGTCCAAAGCCGCTGAGTTTTCTGTGGGAGATGGGAACTCCCTTTGGGCTTTTTCACTTTGCAAAGCTATTAGTTTTCAGGGACATTACATTTATTCAAATCCAACCCGAACACTAGACCAAGTCAATGAAGACAAATCACCAAAATATGACTCTATGTCCCCACAACAAGAGAAATGACTGAGCTAATGACTGAGAGCCACTGAAAACACACACAAATTAAGAAACTATGTGTAACCTGACACCTAATAGCCTCTCAGACACACACACACACAAAGATATGAGCTAATGTGTGTGTAATTCACCACTCTGACAGCCCCTTCATACCTCTGACTGATGACTGCAGGTTTTTATTAAAAAACAAATCTCCTGGTATTGCGAGTATTTCCTCCAGATGTGTGTTGACGCTTCACACACACACACAGTTCCTCCCCTCCTCCACTCTGATTAAAGCCGCCTGAGGGGAAACCAGGAAGTTGGAGCAGGAAGAGGATGGCAGGCGACCAACCGTGGACGAGCTAAGACAAAGAGGCCGTGTTGTGAGTGGACGGAGATGTAATGTACTTGACACTAAACAAGTAGTTCTGATGCCTAAACCGACCCGAACTACGCCCACGTTTCGCAACGTTCACCACGTGTTCTTCTCGCAGCCCTCCTGCACGCGGCAGCAGGCTTGTGGGAAACATAAACAATCGAGACCACAGGGATCTTTTCCACTCTGCAGCTCAGCGGTGAGCTTTTACAGCAGATGTATCAGGTTTCTGTTTACTTCCTGAAAGCTGCGGGGGTGAGGCAGATTGACCTCTGACCCCGGGTGCCGGTGCATCTGCTTAGTATTCATGTCAGTGTCCGGGCCTCATGTCAAACGCACTGCGTCAGGTTGAATACAGAGGGCAGCTCGACCAGGGGCAGTCGTTATAGCAGGAGGCCTCCGAGAGGTCAACACATGACCTGCAGCCACCCTGGGCACAAAGCACTCTGGGTAATACGAGAGGAGTCACACAACAGGAGCTATCTGTCTCTCTCTGCAGACACTGAAACAACTTCTAAACGTGATACAGCTGCAGGCGGCGTTTATTTTTCTTTATAAGGTAACACTGATGGAGACATATCTGAGTTTACAGATTAAAAAACAAACGCACACACAGACACATCAGCGCTGCAGAGAGTAAACATGCTGATCAACGAGCTGCGTGTCCTCTAACATTATCATCCACGCTTGCAGCACGCCTCCTCCTCTGACCTCAGATCTGTCAAAACAATTCGAGGCTGTGAACTGATGGAGCTGCTTTTTCCAGGCGTGTACTGTACTCGTGTGTGTGAGTGTGTGTCTTTAGCCGGCGTGAAACGAGGGGGAGGGTCTACAGACAGTCAACAAGCGAGGAAACAATATCTGCATTCAAACAGCGGATGGTACAAACCAAACTCCATGTGTAAATGTGGCGTTTTTACTTTTGCATTTCATTGTCTTTTGTTTGTCTCTAGCTTTAGACACCACAACAACTTGAGACTCTTCTGTGCTGTCAGACACTTTTCTTTCATATTCACATACTACTGTAGTAGATAAGCAATAAAAACACCAGCACTGCATCGGCTGTTTTATTTTTACAACATGTCTGATTTTGCACTTTAAATTAACTTAATTAACGCTAATTAGGGCTGTCGCGGTAGCAGCAATATTATAATACCGTGTTATTGACAAGCGATGTTCATACCTTCTTCTTTTACACTTTCAGTGCGTGTTAAATCAACAAAAGTGTAATACGAGGCTCGTAACAGTTCAAGCACAAGGACGGATTGCCAACGAAATAACGTATGAACATTGTAAAATCTAAAACTTTCTGCTGCTGGCCTCTTGTCTGGCGTGCGCAATGATGACGCAGTTAATAGTGACGACTCTCTCTGACCAATCAGTAGTCTGCCGTGTTTTCACGTCACTTGGAACCTCGACGGAGGCGATACGAAGAAAAGTACCTGGCTTTTCCACAGTGGAAAACCAAAAACAGGCGAGTGGAGTCGAGCTGGTACCGTGCAGTGGGAAAGGGTCTTTAGTTATAACAAAGTCCTTGTAGGCAAGTCCCGCCATTTCAGAGCCCTGTCTGAATGAATAGGGAGAGATCCATAACTGCACTTTCACTGGTCAGCGAGACATAAAACCTGCATGTATAGAATCACCAGTAAAATCTGAAAATAAGGCGTTTTCCCCACCAGTTATACTTCTACTACACATGCGTGGTAGTAGTGACGCATCGACAACATTCCCATCAGCGGCGTGATGTTCAGCTAATCCTGCAGGGCTTCGGTTTCCCATCTCACGGACAACAGCGGGCCTTGTGTGGGGCGCTAACGCAGCTGTTCCCGAGGCCGAGGCCACGGGAGGTGAAGGGACGGCGGGCGGAGAGGACGCCTCCGCCCGCCCCGGAGAGCTGAGGTAACGGAAGCTGCTGGCAGCGAGAGGCGGAGAGGCTTCGGACTGAAACGACCCTCAGTCATCCGACGGCAGCAGGTGTGAGAGGGAGAGAGAGGCTGAGAAGCGAATGTTAAGTGGATTCAGAGAGGCGGCGGGAGGACGTGCAGGCGATCTGCAGAGAGAGGTCATCGCGCCTTTTAGCGCCAGCAGAAGCTAGTTTATAACAAACAGGTCGCTGAGCTGCTCAAACTGCAGACAGTCGACCAACATCTCAGACCGAGCAGCAGATGGAGAGACGGCAGGTTCAGACGCTACTTTAAAGTATTTTAAATGCTCCAGTCTGAGGCTGATTCTGCAGGACGAGGCGGATCATATTCAGAACGGTTTCCTCTGACCTGATTTACACGCTCTGAGGAGCCTGGGAATTTATGCAAAACACAAACTGTCACTTTTATCTGATCTGGTTTGACCAGAAAAAACACACTCGCTCACTTGCCGCACATGTCTAGCTGATATTTAAAAAGCTCAGTTTAACGGTGTCGGCAGCAAAGAAACAGATTCAACAGAAGACCTGAAGCCGAATTGCTGTCTCACATTGCTGTCTCACATTGCTGTCTCACATTGCTGTCTCACATTGCTGGGAACCACCGGCCTCAGAAACAGAACTATGGTTTTAGTTTTCCTTCAAACAACCAGGGAGAGAAGATTTTCTGCCCTTAGTCACGCTTTAGTGTAGAAATAATTACTTTCTGACTCAAGTGAAATCGACCCTGCAGGGACCTGGACCCCCGGTTTGGGAACCGCGGGGTGATAATCCACTATGTGATCTGGCTAGATCTGGATCTCAGCTGTTAAAGCTTTGGAAAAAACATTTATAGTATTATTATCTGTCATTTCTTTAAGAATAAACAGTTGAAACACCAACAAAGCTGTCTTTTAAATATCAATAAGCCTTATAACAAACAAATAAAACTGAGGTTGAAAGCAGTGAACTGCTTCATATTTAAAACCAAACTCACTGTGTTAGATTTAAATTACAGCTTGATGGGAATCCCAGATAACAATAACCTTCAAATCTAATCTAATATTAATTTATCTCCTATTAAAATAACCTACGTTGACTCTTGTGCTGCTTCAGGTGGACGCTGGTGCTTCAACATATAAATTCACAAGAAATACAAAATTTAAAAAAACCTTTTGGACAGAAATTCTGTTTTCTAAGATTATTATTAATTGATTAATTCATTCATTCTCAGGTGCAGGAAACACACAAATTCCAGCAGATACAACGACTAACACACACACACACACACACACTGACTGACCTAAATATCATCAGCCTTTCCATCGGTCAGGGTGACCCCTCCCCCACCGCACTCAGACCCACGGCCGGATGCTTTCATCCTCGCCCCAAATCAAATAACACCACCGTTAGACCACCAGCTACCAACTGGTTCATCATCTACACCCAAACACACGCAACATGAACGCACACACACACACACACACACACGCTCGCTTTGCAGAGCGATTAGGTGTTCGTTTAATCAGAGAGCTTATCTGACTGTCCAGGAGTCGTGTGGAGCAGAATTACACAGGATTTTGTAACCTAGATGGGGTTTGTGTGTGTGTGTGTGTGTGTGCTGTAAAATATCCGAGGGTCTCGCCCGTCACAGATGAAGAAGTTGTGAAGTGATATCAAATGTGAGGCTTAAAGCTTTGAGTCTCTTACTGAGTCCTAAAACATGTTGTTTTGTTATATTTAATTAGTTTCACGTTAAATAAATTAAAGAATAATCCTCAATTTTTGGAGACATTTCCAAATCCAGCAGGTGAAATTTAACCATTTGGCATTATTTAAGTAATAAAACAAGGGAGTATTTCTGACTCTCACGATGAAGTTGGACACATTTAAAGGATTTATTATGTTGTTGTATGTCAGGGTGCTTTGAAAGTAAGTGTATTTTTGGATTATTTCTGCACACACAATCTAATATATCGACAAACATCTTGCATGTTCATATTCAGATCCAGCTTTTCATGGTACTGTGGATATATCTGAAAGGATTTTGCTGCCGTGAATCAGTCTTTAACTTCCCTCCGTCAGTCAGAAAACAAAACCAAACTTTCAACCTGCTAAAACTCTCAGCCGGCTTCTTCTTCTTCACATCAACAAGCGTGACTCCGAGCTGACTCATCTTCATGCTTTTTATTTTTAGCCACTGAAAGAGCGACTGTTTATCTGAAGGGACAAAAGTCACTGGCAGGTTTTATCAGCTGCAGCCAGTCGTAGATCAAACAACAAAATCAATCTCGGCTGTTTGTTTGTTTGTTTACTCGTTCAAAGACAGAGGCGAGCAGTAAGAGCCACTAAGGGCTTTTTAGATTTTAGGAAACATGGCGAGGAGGCGGTTAGTTTGCTGGTTAAGACGTCAACATCTAAATCTTAAAAATCTGAACACACAGATAAACCTCACAGAAATAAGGACGCTCCTTATGATGCAGAACCTGCCTGAGAATCTTCATGTTTTTAGGTTTTCAACGCTAGCAGGAGCTGCTTACAGCTAATTCGGCTGCTTTTAATGGGACAACGTGCAGCCGGACAGCCAGTTAGCAGCTAGTAGCGAGTGGTAGCTAAGAGTAAACAACTTGCAGAAAGAACTTAGTAGAATCTCCCACATATAAAGGATTTTACAGCTCTGAAAACACATACAATCATAACTGGGCTCTTTTCTCTAAATGGACTTTGTTGAAGACAAAATGTAATAAAAACGGCTGAAGAATTTAATAATATGTTTGTGTCTCTTTAAGTGAGGTTACCGGTTTTTAATTCTGACTTTTTGACTTCAGAAGAGACCAGGAGCCATCAGGCTTTAAGGTTTCATCAGTCAGTTTAACCCCGAATCAGGACTTTCAGGAGATCAGAGTTAGCTTAGCGTCAGACAGCCAAACAATAAAAGCAAACACGAGGCTGTGAACTGGAGTCTCTGCTTGGGTAAACACACCAGTGACGATCAGGTTAACGCCAGGTTTATTAGCATCTTTACATCCAGCAGCGCTTCGCTTCCTCTCTGATCACAGCTCCCTTTGTTCTTCAAACTACTGGTTCTGCACGGAAACATGACGCGGAGGCGGACAGCTGCACCACAGAGGCCGTGTGTGCGTTTCAGCCTGCTTACATCATGCACTTATCCCGTCCTGTGAGTAGGGCATTTTAAAACTCAAAGCAGTTTGGAGCTGAAGCAGCATATCACAGGGTTCAGGGAGTGTGTGTGGCGTCCTTGTCTTCTGCCCTGCGATGGATTTGAGCCTTATGTAAGACCTTTAAGCAGCGTGGGGGGGGACAGATCGCTGTGACGCTTCTCTGGCACGCCAGAGTCGCCTGGCCAGTGGGGGATTATGGGACGCACAGCCAGCTCAGGGTGCAGGGTGTTTCATCCTATCGTCGGCGCGTGGTTTCAATGTTTCAGGAGTCACACGGCGCGAGGAGGAAATCTATAGTAGTTGTTATTCTATTGTTTTATTTAGCTGGACAGATTAGTCTAAAGGGGCGGATTTTATGTTTATGTGTGATGCGTCTTCTGTGAGCCTTTGTTTCAAACTTCAACCTCTGTGAACTACAGGGTCGTTTACATGGCTAATAACAGGCTGAGGTGCATCTTGGGAATTGTAGGGTACAGTGTTTCTTGGAGCTTTTGGACCCAAATTTAGGACTTAAAGCCATGTCAACCTCTGCTGCACCCGTTTTAAAGAGGTGGTATTTTCAGGTTCAAAATCTTATTTAGGGGTCGTACCAGAACAGGTTTACACAGTTTCATTTTGTTCTACTGCACATTGCTGCAGCTTTTCACCCTGTGTTGAAGGCTTCGTTTTAGCTATGGAGTGATGCATCTAACCACTGCAAGATCTTTGTTGGGAACATAAATACATTTACTACTTTAACGGACACTTTTATCCTAAGCGACTGCTATACATGTCAGAGGTCGCACGCCTCTGCCGCAACAAGGGGTTAAGTCTCTCGCTCAGGGACACATTGGTGGATGTCGCAGAAGGAATCAAACCGGGGTCTCTCACACCAAAAGGCATGTGTCTTATCCACTGCGCCTTCACCACCACACTGTGACCTTAAAAAAAAAAAAAACACACCTGCTTTTAGCGTTCAAAAACGATGCTACAGTGCGTCCATACGTGACGAGTTGGGAGTGAGAACGAGTTGCTTTCAGACTGTTTGAGCATTTCTGTGGTTGGTTTTCCAATTTTATTTGAGATTGACCTCATGATTTTAGCAAAACCACAACTGTAAAAAGACAGTGAAACTAAAGCTGAACAGAAAATGACAGCGAGGAACCGTCTTTATCTCCTTATGGTCGGGGCTGCGAGGTCGGCGGCTGTGAAGCAGAAAGTTTAAGACTTAAACACACACACGCCTGCTGCAGTTGGAGTGTGTGCGTGGAATGTGCTACTTCACTGCTTCCAGCGGCTTGTTCAAATAAGGGAGCTCGTCTCCCTGAACCACACACACTCACCGCAAGGTCCAATTTAGGTCTGAAGAGGAAGTGAGGAGGAGGACGAGAGAGGGCAGGAACAGTGGGGCGAGGAGAAGGAGGAGGAGGTGGAGGTTAACGCTCTCTGACCCCAGAACAACCTCTGCCACCGGGCGACACAGCAGCCGGCTAATAAGCACAGAGAGGCTGAACGAGTGCGTGTTTGTCAAAGAAAGCAGGAAGCGAAGAAGCAGAGAGACAGAAATGAGACCGGCGTCCCTGCACGGCTGATTTATATTCATTTATGTTCTGCACAGAGACAAGAAGCAGCACAGCTTTACACTGAAGCTGCAGCTGGGAACAAGTTTAACAAGAGACGATACTTTCCTACAATGTTATACTTGTACTGTGCAAATATACATATACATATATATATATTATATATATATATACATATACATATTCCTTCCTCTATTCTGCTGCATATATTTTGTCATATTTATTTCTACCTCCTGCTGCGACCTGAGCAATGTTCCATATCAGTCGTATCTTTATATAAAAGGGGTTTATAGTTTATAATCAGGGGGCGACTCCTCTGGCTGCAGAAAGAAGTGTGATTGTATAGAAGAAAATATTTCTATTTCTCAGCTGGTTTATTCCCTCAGTAAACTCAGTTTCCTGATGAGTTTATGGTCTCAGTCGCTAGTTTCAAGACGATACAGCGGGAAAGGCTTCAGGGCGGGGCTACCTCGTGATTTACAAGTCGCTACCATGCAACCTGTCAATCAGAAAACAAATAACAAATAAACTCTTTTAAATCAACATGTTTCTTCTCTTGACCAGACAAAGTAAACTACTCTCACCAACCTCTGCTGATAAAAATAAATAACAAAATCAGCATTTCCTGATTTAATCATTAACACATGATGTTTTTACTTATTTATTTGACAAGTCTTGCTAGCAGCCTGCGTTCTTCTCACATGCTCTGTAAAAAAACAAACAACTCTGAGTGACTTCAGCGTCCACTCCAACTGATTTTGTCTACTTATTGGTGTTTTCCTTTTAGTAAACAACCTTAAAAATCACTCGCAGGAGCAGAAAACATTCAACAAGTTTTCAGTGTTGCCAAATTCTTCTGAATCACAGTCAACAAGTCTGAACGCTCCCCTGACCTAAAGGCTTTCTCGTGTGTTGATGTTTTCACTCTGAGACGGAGCTGAAACCCGGTCAACCCTACAGTGAAAAGCCACGGCCGGTGAGTTTGGTACGAACAGTCGGCTGTTTCCAGGCTGCCGTTCACATTCGCACGCTGGTTCGGTTATTTTAGACACACTGCTGCTGCTGCTGCCTGCAGTAATGATCCAGTCAGAGCCGTTAAGGTGGACGGACAGAAATAAAGTCCCAGTCGGAGACTCAGAGAACCAGGACAGTCCTTGGCCCAGTTTAGATTTCCCATAATCCTCGGTTCCTTACCTCCGTGACCAAACTGCAGCACAGGGAACTCAAAAGACTAAATAGTTGATGTGATCTTTGGCGGTCACTACATGCCAACACTTGAGCGTGTGCATGTGTGGCCTGACTGCAGGCGTCAGAGTTATTTAAATGGTTTCACGCTAATGTTTCGTACACGCGGTGTCGACCGTCTACAGTCTTGATGCTCGATCGGTCCTCTAGTGGGGAGGTCGCCATGTCGACGCCGCCATGTTTCTACAGTAGCCCAAACGGATAAAAACTGCTTTACAGGACGCGTTTCGTCGCTACGTTGAATACAGAAGAAGAAGAGGAAGAAAACGAAGGAAAAGATAGTAG
>NW_024041938.1:15000-20061 GCF_014851395.1 Micropterus salmoides | reverse complement strand
GTATTCTATATTAGAAGCCTGAAGAGGGAAAAGTACACTGTGGTTTGATAGAAACCCACAAAATTTTTTCTTTAATTATTTCTGATCCTCAGGTCCGAAACCAGTGTTCCAGGACATAAGGCATCTGTAGGATTTGTACAGAAAATATATATGAAAATTATTTATAATATAATATATATACCAATATATATGATTGTGTGTGTTCTTGTTATGCTAATATTACCATAACTGTAATATTAGAAGCTCTAATATCTCTCTGTTTCAAATCTGCCCGGCATTAATCTCTCCCTGCAGAGACAGGCAGCTGTTGTTCCTGGAGGACCTCCCCTCCCCCCCGGGCCCCCCGGTGGCCCTCTGCCTCCTCACCCACACCTGCTTTTGCAGGTATGGGTCCACCCTCCCCCGCCGCCACCTTCTGGGGCATGATGCCTCCTCCACCTCCCCCACCCCCTCCTCCAGGTGGACCACTGCCTCCTGCTGGACGCCCACCCTTCGGGGGTATCCCCCCCCTCCAGGAGCACCCCTAGGACCGTCCCTGAAGACAAAGAACATTCCCCAGCCAGCCAATCCGCTCAAATCCTTCAACTGGTCCAAATTAGCTGAGGTGAGAGTCACAATATTATAGAATATAGTAATGCTGTGTGTTAAAATAGGAGATAAAAATGTCTTATTCTCCTCGGCTCAGAACAAATTGGAGGCACTGTGTGGATGGAGGTGGACGATGCCAAGGTTTTCAAATCCTGGATCTGGATGACATTGAAAAGACCTTCTCAGCCTATCAGAGCAGCAGGTACTGAGGATGATGCATTTCATCTCCCAAACTCACCAAATGTCGCCGTCTAGTGTCAGAGAGAGAGACGGGGAAGGGCCAATTGATTGGGTGGGATGGGTGGCTGTGGGCTCAGCTGGTCTGCATTTCGTTTTTGCAAATTTCTCAAGCAAAGTTATAGAAGGGTATGGACGTACTGTGAGGCAAGTGAAGAAAAATTATTCTGGTGATCCATTCCTAAGTCTGATCTAAATAGTTATCTCTCCTGTGTTTATGACTTAAGACAGGTAAACCCAGGATCATATTCTAAGTTAATTTCTGTGAAAACATTTTATTGTTTTGTCAGCATTTGTTGTTGTAATAATTATTTTGGCCACAAGAGGCTGAAGTGCACCATTACCATTCCCTATGTTGTAAATAGACCAAAAGTGTTTTCTTCCAGCTGCCAAAACGTTTTTCTGCCTGTTTCACAGATGGAAAAAAAAAAAACATCTAAGAAACTTATAAAGATTGTCATGACAAAACCTTTTTTTTTTCACTTGTTCTTAAGTTCCCTCACTTGCCTCTCAGGTCATCCATAGCAGGGAGAAGGGAAGAGGTCGAAGCATTTTCAAAAGTCAAAAAAGTAGAAGGGAGAAATTGCCAGATAGATTAAGGTTTATTAGATGCAAAACGTTGCTTGAATCATCTACTGGAATGCAAATTTTGCTATTTTTCTTTGTGGTTTTGAACTTTCTGCCATATATGATTGAAAGTGCATGAGTGAGCTGCTCGGCTTTAGTTTGCAATTCATTTAGTTCCCATTTCTCCATAATACGTAGTGTCTTCATTACCAAGGAGAATGAGCATGTCCTTGTTGTTCCAGCTCAACCCAACCAGTGTTCAAACATGACCTTCAGCATGTCCAACACACATTATAAGATGTTAAAAAAAGATAATTAACTGGAAATGTGACTTTCACCAACACAAAGATAGATCCTGACTTGATTAGCCTGATTAAACAGAAAAATGCCAAAACAAAAACTACATACTCGACAGATTTCTTACATGCCCAGCATGTGAATCATAAGCATGCATCATTCACACTGAACAACCACATGTCTCACTGCCTCTTATTCATTACTGATTGACCACCCGTCATCTAAGTGCTGAATGAGCTCTGATTCATTTTGCTGTTTGTTTTTATGGGCTGCAATCATGTAACTGCTTTACTTATCTAATGAGTGCTTACATCTCCCTGCTTCCTGCCTGCATTTTAGGACTCTTTATGATCAATAACAGCAAACAGGTGAGTGCACTTACAGTACCGTAGATGTACAGTCTGGAATTGTGTCGCTCCAAGTGTATTCAATCAGACTTTATTTATATGTATGTTCATGTCTATTTTACTTACAGCTACATCTTATTACTTAAAGTGTGCCAACAGAATATGCAGCCTGTGAGACTTTTTGTGTGTGTCGTGTTTGCATGTACTCATGAATGTGTGTTCTCAAAGCCTTTGTACTGTATTTCATGTTTGGGCTTTTAGGGCACGTGTCGTTGTGTGTCTGACCGTCTGAACCTAAAACTAAAAGGTGCGTGTTCAAATAGCCTGTTGCCCTCTAAGCTCTTCGTCACTTTGCTCACAGAAAGAGGCAGAGGACGACACGCTGAGCTCTAAAAAGTCAGGAGCTGTCACTCATTGATGGCCGTCGAGCTCAAAACTGCAACATCCTCCTCTCGCGGTACGTTTTATTGCATCATCATCAAGCATCACTTACTGACACATCTTAGGCTATGCAGGTGAAACTCCAAAAATTAGTATATTGTGCAAAAGTTCATTTATTTCAGTAATTCAACTTAAAAGGTGAAACTAATATATTATATGACTCATTACATGCAAGTGAGATATTTCAAGCCTTTATTTGTATAATGTTTATGGCTTACAGCTTATGAAAACCCCAAATTCAAAATCTCAGAAAATTAGAATATTGTGAAAAGGTTCAGTATTGTAGGCTCAAATTGTCACACTCTAATCAGCTAATAATCCAAAAAACCTTCAAAGGGTTCCTGAGCCTTTAATTGGTCTCTCAGTCTGGTTCAGTGTAATTCACAATCACGGGGAAGACTGCTGACCTGACAGTTGTGCAGAAAACCATCGTTGACACCCTCCACAAGGAGGCAAAGCCTCAAAAGGTAATTGCAAAAGAAGTTGGATGTTCTCAAAGTGCTGTATCAAGGCATATTAATAGAAAGTTAAGTGGAAGGGAAAAGTGTGGAAGAAAAAGGTGCAAGCAGCAGGGATGACCGTAGCCTGGAGAGGATTGTCAGGAAAAGGCCATTCAAATATGTGGGGGAGTTCACAAGGAGTGGACTGAGGCTGGAGTTACTGCATCAAGAGCCACCACACTGACGGGTCCTGGACATTCTTCAAATGTCGTATTCCTCTTGTCAAGCCGCTCCTGAACAACAAACAACGTCAGAAGCGTCTTACCTGGGCTAAAGAAAACAAGAACTGGTCTGTTTCTCAGAGGTCCAAAGTCTCTCTTTTCTGATGAGAGCAAATTTTGCATCTCATTTGGAAACCAAGGTCCCAGAGTCTGGAGGAAGAATGGAGAGGCACACAATCCAAGATGCTTGAAGTCCAGTGTGAAGTTTCCACGTCTGTGTTGGTTTGGGGAGCCATGTCATCTGCTGGTGTTGGTCCACTGTGCTTTATTAAGTCCAGAGTCAGCGCAGCCGTCTACCAGCACATTTTAGAGCACTTGATGCTTCCTTCAGCAGACGAGCTTTATGGAGATGCTGACTTCATTTTCCAGCAGGACTTGGCACCTGCCCACACTGCCAGAAGTACCAAACCTGGTTCAATGACCATGGGATACTGTGCTTGATTGGCCAGCAAACTCGCCTGACCTGAACCCCATAGAGAATCTATGGGGCATTGCCAAGAGAAAGATGAAAGACATGAGACCGAACAATGCAGAAGAGTTGAAGGCCGCTGTTGAAGCATCCTGGTCTTCCATAAACCTCAGCAGTGCCACAGGCTGATAGCATCCATGCCTACGCCGCATTGAGGCAGTAATTCATGCAAAAGGGGCCCAAACCAAGTACTGAGTACATATGCATGATTATACTTCTCAGGGCTGACATTTCTGTTTTTGAAATCCTTTTTTTTATTGATTTCATGTAATATTGAAATTTTCTGAGATTTGCATGTAATGAGTCTATATAATATATTAGTTTCACCTTTTAAGTTGAATTACTGAAATAAATGAACTTTTGCACGATATGCAAATTTTTCAAGTTTCACCTGTATATTTAAACTGGACTCATCTGTTGTGTGCTGCAGGCTGAAGCTTTCAACGAGGAGATCAAGAGAGCCATTCTAACCATGGACGAACGGAGGACCTTCCCAAAGACATGCTGGAGCAGGTACGTCAGCAGGCTTCCTGGTTTTCGTTATTGGGTAGGGAATTAGAGAAACCTGTTTCCCAAGGTAGATTTTCTCAGGGAGATCACAGATGTATAGATAACCATGCCTTTTTACGACCTTTTATATGTTCGATGTGCAGGACAAAGACTTCAGACAGGGAAAGTATCTGTGAAAGCTGGAAGTCACAGGAAGAAAGGAAAGATCATAATGTAGCGATACATCATCTTATTCAATATAATTCAATCCAAAGTAATACTGAAACTAACACAAAAAAGCTTCAAGAAGTCTAAATAAGTCGGTTTCTGCCACTGAAGATTTGAAATTCAGAAACATGCGTTGTCACTGTGCCAAAATTTTGTGCTAAGTGACATACATTGTTATAAATCTGATAACAGTATGTTTTAAGTTTCTCACTTGAGAAACATACCAGTGTATGAAAAAATGCTACGATAGACTGAACATGATGATAAATCCTTCCACTGTCATTAACTGGTGACGTACAGATGAATGTGTGTTAAATACTAAAATGGACTTTTACTGCCCCGTCAGCTGCTGAAGTTCATCCCAGAAGAGCGATGTGGATCTTCTGGAGGAGCACAAACATGAGCTCGACCGAATGGCAAAACCAGACCGCTTCCTCTATGAAATGAGCAGGTACTTTACTCATACAGTTTTTCTTTCTCATGTGCTGCCTTTTTGAATTCTGCAGTAATTGGATACTAACCTCAGAACTGCTATCTTCAGGTCAGTGCAGCACGCTGCAATCAGATGTGCTGACAAACAATAGCCATTGTTTCCTCTTAGTCAGAGCAGATAAGGAAATGAGACATGGGTTTCGACTTAGCCGGGAACATAGTATGTGTGTGAATCACTATTTCTA
>NW_024041938.1:0-10000 GCF_014851395.1 Micropterus salmoides | reverse complement strand
GCCTGCTTGTTGCCATGTGTCCAGGTCAAGACAGAAACCAGGAACAGTGTTAGATATTAGTCCATGCAGAGTACAATCTAATATACATGGTTAGCTCAGCCAGTAACGTGTTGTTTTAGACTGAATTGTTATTAAAATACATCTGTTTCTGCTGTATATTTCAGAACGTGACTGCCGTTTACTGGAGAGTGAGGTACAGTTAGTCTGAAGTGATGTCATTCAACTGCATCATTTTCTACAGTATAACAATATATATTTAACGCTAGCCAGTAATGGTTTCAGATTAGATTTTAGAAAAGACTATGGTGAGTGAAGACATTTAGGGTTTCAAACCAACTTTTTCACCACCTTCCCAAAACTTACAGCGCTAACATTGTTCCACAGCAGCCACACTGACAAGTCTGCCTGCAGGGGTTTATATATCACCATCGTGATGTATTGACCGATTCAAAATGCCAGATATCGCTATCTTTCAATCATTATTTTACACCAATATGTTCAGCACTGTTTGGACATTGTGTGTCTCAATGCATCATGGTTTTGTGGGGCTTAATCATACCTTCCAACCTAACATGTCATTTTCTGAATGCTTTTATCAAACTTTGTTACATTTCACTGTAGGTGGCCTTTGTGAAAATGAGAGGCTGAAGCAAAAGAATAAGAAACTGGATTTTGCAGCCATTTTTAGGGACACAGGCTTTTTACTACTAGAAACCTGAGAATATTCACCTTTCTAGGGAGAGCTTGACGTTATATTTATGCGCCTGTCCACATTTATTGGTGCAAGCCGGGAGGAGTTTTTATCTTGAGCATGTTTTCGCCCCATAGTGTGTCTGTGTGCTACGTTGACCCAAGAGCTCAGCTGGTCACATGGCAACCATTAGTTTCTGTGAATCATTTACGGTGTCCCACAGTTAAATATTTGAGAGCGTTTACAGTGGTCCTCTGAAACAGAGAACACGCATCTGGTTTGTGTATGTGAGCATATAATAAAGTTGTTGCAGATTTATCAGGATGTAAAGTATAAAAGTGACCTTTTTAGGCATTTTTATAATTATATAGATAATGTCCTATTGGGGGGGGGGGCACCAAATAATTTAAGTAATTTAAATGCATTTTTGCTCCACCTGAGAGAGAGAGTGTGTGTGTGTGTGTGTGTGTGTCACAGACAGAGCTGCTGTTAATATACACATCTTGGAAGATACATGTTCTCAGCATGATCTCACATCTGGATGTTCTGCTTGCCTTAATTTGGACTCTGGCTCCGGTCTCTGGCCTCAGCTGTAATCAGTAGCTGGTCAGATCTGGGTTAACATGGGCTTCAAAGCCCAGCTACTCTGTACCAGGCTCTTATTTCAAAGAGCTGAGACCTAATGAGTCTCCTATAAAACAGTCAAAGACTGAGTAAAACATGCTTCTACTGTGTCCTGCTGTAAATCTGATCCTGTCTGCCCCCTTCTCTTTGGTCCCTCAGTTCCTGAGGGCAGTAAAGCACTTTGGTGAGGATGCCAATAAGATGCAGCCAGATGAGTTCTTTGGCATCTTTGACCAGTTCCTGCAGTCGTTCGGTGAGGCTCAGCAGGAGAACGAGAACATACGAAAACGCAAAGAGGAGGAGGAGCGCAGGGCCAAAATGGAAGCTCAAGTATGTGACCGTTCCCAGTTTCCATATTATCAGATCCACAGATGTTATAAAACACTTAGTGTATAATTATGGAGTATTATGGAGATTCTTGTGAAATTAAGGGAAATTCAAATTTGTCATTATTTTGTAATATCCACTTGTGGCCACAGTGTTCGCTGTAATATGTTTTTTAGCTTTCTGTAATGTTAGACGAGAAGATCGATGCCACTCTTGTGACTGTAGCTTCATATTGAACACACAGATATGAATGTTATCGATCTTCTCAAATATCTCTTTGCAAGAAAACAAATAAATGAATTTCCCATAATGTCAAACTATTTATTTGATGCAAAGGTAAATTTATACAGAGGGAGTTGTTCTTTAAATTACAATGATTTTTATTTCTGTTTCCCCAGCTGAAAGAGCAGAGGGAGAAGGAGCGAAAGGCCCGGAAAGCGAAGGCCAACGGTGAGGACGACGGAGGCGAGTTTGATGACTTGGTGTCAGCGCTGCGATCAGGCGAGGTCTTCGACAAGGACTTGTCCAAGATGAAACGCAACCGCAAGCGCATCAACAGCCAGACCACAGACTCAAGCAGAGAGCGACCGGTCACAAAGCTCAACTTCTAAGTGGGGTTGAGGTCATCTTCTCCCCACCCCACCCACCCCTTAGTTTGCCTTGGGTCAAACTGACATGCACATTCCTCTGCACCCTCCTCCATTCCCACCCAGCTCGGCTTCACCGCTGCAGAACCACCCACAGCACGTTTAGATCTTTCATCCTCTGAGAGTTTGATGTGGAACAGAAGCCAAAAGTTGTTGTTAACGACCAAATCGGATCGTTCCCGCTGGAGGATCAGTTTGGTCAAATGAAATGTTTTAAGAAGCTGTTTTTCCCCACCGGAGAAAGGTTCCCTTCCAGGTGTAAGACATGCGTTTGATTACAGGCTGTCTGATAGAAACTATTCTGTGCTGTTTTTGTACGTCAGAATCTATGCACAGAGTGAAATGTGCAGCTAGTAAGACTCCTTCAGGGCTTGATGCTCGATCCAAACAGGAAGATGATTCCATTAAAAACACAAGGGGCCATTTTGTATGGACTGATTTCATAGATTGAGAGGGGCTGCTTTCACACGCCTGAATTGTCCAAGAGATCATTTTCAGAGAAAGACTGGATCCGAACTTCCTCTGGACGCTACCGTTCTCTTGCAGTCAGAACCATCACAAGACTGAGACGCAGCGTTGTTAGACAGACGTGGTTTTGACTGCAAGGGGCGCAGCTGAGAGGCAGGTTTCTTTTCTATTCATCATTGACGTGCAGCATTTATATATCTGATCACTGTATGTTTTATTTGAACCTTTTCCCTGTTAAGAGCTGGCCTTAACTCTGTTGATTTTAACTGTTGAAAGGGTACTTTCAAAGGCCTGGGCCTAATCCCCAATTTCTCAATAAGTGTGGAAACTCATGTCATAGATTACATATATCTATATATAAGGTTGTTACACATGCACATATAAATTCATAATTACTATGCTAAATGCCATTAAAACCATACCCAATCAATGCAATACACTTGTTTTTTTCCCATCTGAAGGGAGTTCCCTCCTTTACGTTTTTACTGAAAAGATGAAATGTTTTCTTTACACTGGCTGGATTCACACCGCGAAACAAAACAAGAAACCAAACCCTGATTTTAAACTCTGTGATCCACATGTGATGTTTTCATTCTTGTAGAAAACGTCACATGTGGAAGTAAAAACCCTTGATTTTAATTTGTCCCCTTGGCTGCGTCAATCCATCCAGTGTCAAACACCAACGTTGGACTTTTATAATTTAAATATTGCCTTCCATTGTACAACGACCTGATGATAATAAATGGGAGAAAACACTTATGAGCTTTTGTGTTTAGTTAACAAGCACTTGAATGAATTCTTATTCAGCATTTACTAAGGTTCAAAAAGTCATTTATTACCACCATGACTCTGAATAGGACAGAGGATCATGTTTTCATGATCCTGACGGCAGCCAGGCTCCTGGCTCCATCTAGTGGTCGATGACTGCTACTGAACAGGATACCTGACTGCCGCCTTCTTAAATTTAAGACAAATCCAACAATGTTACAGTCTGCAAACATTCACATGTTGTCAGCAAATACATTTTAAACTGCTCTTTAAGTTTTTTTTCCTCCATATGTTGTTCAATGCTTAATAGCTCAATAACAGTTATTGATTATTACAACCTTGAAGTCAAAAGTGACAATGCAGTTTAAGGAATACGGAATTGCTGAATTTGGTGAATTTAAACATTTTACATTTCAAAAGTAAAATCCCTCAAAATTGCTAGCATAGCATTGGCTCAGACACGAGATGGCCTTACAGTACATTTATTAAAGTCAATGCAGTATCAAATAAAATAAATGACCAATTTAAAACGATTACATTTCTGTAAAATACAATCCATAAAAACACAATTTCTCATGCTGAACAGATTCTCAATGTGCTGTCTCTATCCTAGTTCATGTATGTAATGCACAATGGAATGCAAAACATTTCTTAATTTAGGTCAATCAGGTTATAATGAACTATGAAAACAGAAATGACTGCTACCATCTCTTCAACGCTGTTTATTATGGATTCAGTATATATTTGTATAAACATGTTTAATAACCTGTAATTGAGGCTCACTTCAGCAGAAAACCTCGTGTCAGCTTGTCGTCTGGCTCCTGCACGAATCGGGAAACTCCGGTGTAAAAAGCTCTGCCGGCAACTTCCACCACTACAGCCTTGAAGTCTCCGCACTTGGTCTCCTGAACAGAAAGGAGAATCACAAACACACCTACGTGAACAGAAGTTTGTAAGACAAAGCGTCTCTGGCACTCCGGCTTCATCACTTAGGTTCACGTTTGTCTATTTCTGAGGGTTTATGGGTCGCAGGTGAACCAATCACCGGTTAGCGAGGTACATAAACCACATTTATGAGTGACTTGTCAAGGTCGTCTGATCACAGTATAAAGCCAGCTCAAATGCCACAGGGAGAGTCCACCATGAAATAGAAATGTGTAATATAATAATATGCTATAGGGCTGGGCAATAAAACAATAATGATAATTATTGTGATATAATTTTCCTCAATAACAATATAACAAATGTCCAATAAATGTTTGATTTAATTCATTTGAATCACAAGCTAATTACCACTTAATTTTTCAATTAGTATATTTATCTTGTTGAGGAAAAGGGACTGAAAAAGGACTTTACTTAATTTTACTCACGATAACATTATGTTTATCATTATAATTGTTTTAAAACCACTTTCACTCAGGATTAATTATTGATATCTAATGATGTGAAATTTTTATCATGATGATCATTTTTATTATAATCATTTATGGCCACATCACCCTGCCCTAGCTGACAACAATTTGTTTTCATGAATTAAAATAAAGCTCATTTATATTGTAATATGTTGAACAAATATTCAGTGGGCCTACAAAGTCCCTAATTTAATGTAAATCCAACCATCTAATTGGGTCTTGATGATCTGACTTGTTATCTTAAGACAGTGATATATGCATATAGTTTTATATTGACTTTACCGTCCACAAGAGATTTAAATATTAGTGTTCAGAAAATGTGTCTTTCACTCAGTATTAAAACCAGTTTAGTGCTTTAGAAGAAAGCGTTTACAGTCTTTCCGCAGTGTTTTACAACAAACGCTCTGACCTGTTTAACACACTGAAGCGACTGATGACTGAGGATAAGGAAGGGATAAAGATCTCCTGATCTTTGGTTAATGGCACTTTCTGACCGTGACAGCCGACCCAGAAACCTTTCACCCATCTTATCAGTGCAAGAGCGGGGCAAAAGAACACTCACCCCACCCCTGCCCATACACATATGAGTCGACTCTGGACCTGTAAAACATCGAGCTCGAGGCAGAAGATGAAAACTCTGGTACCTCGACAGCTTTCCCTGTGAACTGGGATCCAGTAGCTCCACTCTGAAACATCCTGGTCTGGTTCAGCTGGATGAGACCTTTGTGATACTGTAGAGCCACTCGGGCTGTAACACCGGAACCAGTAGGACTTCGGTCCACCTGACGTTTAAACCAGTTAAAAACCAGGTCAAGATAATACAAAAACACAGTTAGTGTCCTCCTTTAGTATTCTTCCAACACAACATCATCATCTTAGTACACTAAATGTAGATGGTAAATGTTTCAGACATCGCTCCTTTAAGTGTCAAACGACGAGTTGGTATTTGCTCAGGAGCAGTGTCAGTCGGGTACCTGTGCTTCTGCGAACACACAGATATTGGCAGTGGGATCAGAGGAGTAATTGTCTTTGCCGTCTGTGAGAATGGTGCCATAGAGGAAGGCCAGATCCTCACTGGATGGGTGGTGCAACTTCACCTAGGGGAGAAAACAGCAAGGCTTTTGAATCAACATACACAATGTGGACAACGCCTTTACATATACTTTGGTTCCTGATACTTCTTTCCCTGGCCCTGACTTCAACCCCACTGAAGCAAATGTAACGCATACGTCTGGAACAAATGCACACAAGAGCCCTCTAAAGACACTGTCATGTACACCAATCAGCCATAACATTATGAACACGGAGAGGTAGTTGACTGACAGGTCATTGCCATGGCACCTGCCAGTGGGTGTGATATATATTAGGCAGCGTATGAACATTGTGTCCTCATGGTTGATGTGTCGGAAGCAGGAAAAATTATCAAGCAAATTTATAGCGACTTTGACAAGGGCCAGTCTGTGATGGCTGGATGACTGATTCAGATCTCCAAAACATTCTGCAGTGGTCAGCACCTATCAAAAGTGATCCAAGGAAGGAAATGCAGTACACCGTTACAGGGTCATGACTGGCCAAGGCTCATGTATGCACGGGGGAGCGAAGGCTGGCCCGTGTGGTCCGATCCAACAGACAAGCTACTTCAGATCAAACTGCTAAGAAAGTTGATGCTGGTTCTGATAGAAAGGTGTCAGAATACACAGTGCATCACAGTTTGTTGCATATGAGGATGCGTAGCCACAGACCAGTCAGGGTGCCCATGCTGACCCCTGTCCACTGCTGAAAGCGCATATAATGGGCTCGTGAGCATCAGAACTGGACCACAGAGCAGTGGAAGAAGGTGGCCTGGTCTGATAAATCACGTTTTCTTTTCAAACATGTGGATGGCCAGGTGCGTGTGCATCGCTTAGGCTACCTGGGGAACACCCGGCACCAGGATGCACTATGGGAAGAAAGCAATGTGCCCTGCCACAAAGCAAAAATGGTTCAGGAATGGTGTGAGAAACCCAAAAAAAGAGTTCAAGGTGTTGACTTGGCCTCCAAATTCCCCAAATCTCAATCCAATCAAGCACCTGTGGGATGTGCTGGACAAACATGTCCGATCTATGGAGGCTCCACCTCGAAACTTAAAGGATTTGCTGCTAATGTGTTGGTGCCAGATACCACAGCACACCTTCAGAGGTCTAGTGGAGTCCATGACTACACGGATCAGGGCTGTTTTGCCGGCAATAGGGGAACCTGCACAATATCAGGCAGGTGGTCATTTTGTTATGGCTCATCTGTGTATATTCTTGTTAAATGCTTATTTCATGAATAAAAAAAGGTGCAGTACACAAGATATTCTGTGTTAATCAGCCCTCCTTCACTGGCCTTTATTTCACATTCTTCACACTGTGGCTTCCACTAAATCTAAATGATGGATGTTATTTTAAGAGTTAAGAGGTACATTATTTATTAGGGAAACAATGGTTTACTTTAGGAAATGTGCTTTTTTTAGATTCCATCTAGCACCTGTAACATTCTGTTGCTAACGTTTCTGTGTCAGCACAGAGACTACTGTGGATTTAACACAGGCTGAAATATGAACTTGTTACCTGAGTTTTGACGGCGTTGGTCACTGCTGTGGCTGCGTCTACCAGATCTCGAGTCCTGGACTCGGCCACATCGAGGCCAAACCTCTGGGCGTTTACAAAGGCGTAGAAGGCCCCTCCGTAGCTGATGTCCACAGTCACATCACCAAACCCTTCCACAGTCACCGTCACATCTGGGAGGAGAAGTTCCGCAGTTACATTCCTGCAGAAGATTAGAAATACCAGAGGACAGTTTTGAGGGCCCTACCTGTGGCGAATGCAAACGCGGGCACACTGAGAAACCTTACTCCTCCTGTTTTACCACCGGAGTACTCGACAAACGCCTTCACCAGGCCACAGGGACAGTGTATGTTCACTTGGGTCTCTGGTGACTGTGGCTCTTTCACTATTTTGTAGTCCACAGCGAAGCGTCCCAGTGCGATGACGGCGTGGCCACACATGGTGCTGTACCCCTCGTTGTGCATGAACAGCACCCCAAGGTCAGCCTCGGGGATCTCGCTGGCCACGATCAGGGCTCCGTACATGTCATAGTGTCCCCGCGGCTCGTACATCAGCACCCTCCTGAGGTGGTCCAGATGTTCCCGGACGTAGCGGCGTTTGGACAGCACACTGTCACCTTTGACCTCTGGATAGCCGCTGACGATAACCCGTAAAGGCTCTCCACCTGCGTGCATGTCCACCACTGAGAGCTCGTCTCCCTCGTGAGGTGGGAGCTGCATTTCCATCTCAGTGCTAATAAGAAACAAAAACTAATTGGAAACAATGCTTTAAGCCAAAATACAGCTATATCTTTACTATTTTCCAACACAAAATTCAGCAGAAAGCTTGTTTTCTAACATATTATTTGGCTCATTATTGTAGGTGATTTGAAACCTCTCTCCTCTTAGAGGTTTTTCAGTTCAAATTACAACAATAACTGTTGTTGCTTGTTTTTTTTTAATCACAATTGTTAAAACCAGACAATATTATCAGTTTCTCCGTGTCTAGACCCAACCCAGATGTCACTCTGCTGTAGAAAATGGTTGTACCATGTAGAAAGTACCTCCTGTACTTCATTAGAAAGAAAAAATCTTTGGTAGACTCCATGTGGATTTAAATGTTAGCCTGCTGTGACTGAAAAACACTATTTCTGTGGACAGTTTGCATGTTTGGAGACCAAAACACATTTTATCTGCAAATGTTTGTACCGCTGTTGTTGTCTGCACGTTCAAACTGGATTCTATTATTACAGAACCAATTACCATAAAGTAAAGATTTACTTCAATGGAAATGAACGGGACGTATGACTGAGGCGCCATGTGACCAGAGTCGTCGGTAAAATACTGCAAAAGGCCGTTGTCTATTCAATTAGTACGACACCAGAAAGGATTATTATATTTAACGTTACCTGCTTTAGATTATCTTTGTATTTTGGGTTAAAACTTCTGCAGCCTTCAGTCTTCTTTTATTTCTCCTGTGAAGTGCAGACGTGTTTGAGTTCACAAGACTAAAACGAGACAATAGTGCCACCTAGTGTTCTGGAGGGCTGCGTCCATCAAACACTAGCAATGCACTTGCATATAAACCATTTTTTATGCAATAGAAGTCCAGATTTGTGGAGTGCACGCCATTCTTTGCAGACATTTGAACGCATGCTCGAAGAAGTGGACAACAATGTTTAATAATTTAGAAGCTACTATTTCCACATCAGTTGGTGTGAAGGAATAACAATATCAGTAACTGCAGGAAAGTTAGGTGGATTTAGAGTTTCAAAATAAACACAACAAATTGAGTATGCTTGACTCACCTGGATCAACAAGAGAAAACCCGTCATCCGTCTAAGTTGCAGTTTTCAATGCTTTGATGTAAACAAAGACTGAGTGTTGTACAACTGAGGAGACTAAACAACAGGCGGTGAGCAGGCCTCAGTTTTCATTATTCATTTCACTGTTATCAGGTTCCCTGGATGCATGCAAGATCATTTATATATCTAATAAAAAACATGTGCTGAATCCACGAACAGTCTCGTGCTTACATCCTTATAGTTCACAAAGAGATGATTCACAGTCACACAGAAAATCTGAAAACATCATGAACTGAAACAGTAACCGCGCTGTTTGTTCATGTACACGATCGTTATCATTTTATCCAAACAGATAAACAAATGCCAGTGTTTGCATCAACAAGTGCAGCGTCAGTTCATTTACATTTGCATAGCATTTCATCTCACAAGTAGGCAAAATCCCTCATACTGAAATAAATACTGAAACTCAACATTAGAGAAAATTACCTGAGTACGAGGCAAAGTTACATGAAGGAATAAACAGTAAGTTGTTACCTGTTGAAATATTCACAGCTTGTTTGAGGAAAATAAATCTTTCACAGGAAAATTGAGAACTTGATAATTAACAATAAAAATTATTAACCGCCATTATTGCTTTCCTGTTCCTATTTTACATGCGTGGGAATGAAGCTCAAACACAATTTAAAGAATAC
>NW_024041937.1:0-7803 GCF_014851395.1 Micropterus salmoides | reverse complement strand
AAAAGACACAGAGAGGAGGAGCAGGCAGTCAGGGACTTTCCCACCAAATGCTTGGGCATGTGAAAATCTTGGGCTTTCCCAGACCCAGGTGCAGTAGGAAAGAGAGCCAAGAGATGATGTAAAGCCAAGAAACAGAGCTATAAAAGGAGGTCCAAAAGGAGGTGAAAGTCAGTCGTTACATGGTTTTCATGTCGACTCGGGTCTCTGTTCTGGTAACAGAATGGGGCTCTATTTTGCACCGATCTCTGGCACACTCCGGTGGAACTGTTGTATTCTAATTGGTGTCTGTTTTTGTTGATAATAAAAATGTTGGTAAAAGTTCAAGCTTTCTTATCTGGCCCAAGTCTTGAATTTTTACACGACATTACTTGTCGAGCCGTGCCAGGAGAGTTGAACAGGGGCAGGATGACCTTGACCAAGGACGGACAACCTGTATCTCAGAGACACATACGCGTACTTAGAAAGGTAAGCAGAAAACCTTTTTCTAAAATTTCTGCATAATAGTGTGTCTGAGTACAGGATTCTCCGCCCAGGTGAAGTTTCTGAAAGCTTCCTCACTCTAGAACCTAGTTAAAGTACAAAAAATTAAGGAAAATTGTTAAAAATGTAACTGAATTCACTAAAAATGACTAAAAAAAAGACAGAGCAGATACAGATTGAGAACAACTAGGGTGTCAGAGATGGGTGCAAATCTAAATGCAGGCAGGTAGATTAGATGCGCTTTTATGTTTAATTGGTGGCTTTTAAGTGTAAATGAGTATGTAAATAAGATTTGTAAATAAGATAAGAGTTTTCCAGCCATTATCGTGAATACCGCTGTTTTTAAGAATCGCAGTGCTTCGACTGAGTGTCGGGGAGCTTCGATCCAAACAGAACAGGACTGCATAGGCAAAGTGAGCTGATGAAGATAGCGCTTGTGGATACCGCGGATTTGGAGATTGCAGAATCACAGCTGAGTGCTGGGGTGCTTCACTCACTAGGTCTGGGCTGAAATGGGCAAGTTGGCTAATAAAATAGTCATCACGTGGCTACCGCGGACTTATATCACAGGATTTCAACTGAGTGTTGAGGCTCTTCCATGGTAGGTTCGGACTGAACGGGCGGATGTACTATAGCACGTTACCGCTAGGAGCCTAAAATAGGACGGCAGCAGGATAGGAGGATAAAGCGTGCTTAAAGTTAAAAGAAGTATTACGCTCTCATGTTGAGGAAGTGGATTGAGAGGCTATTTGTGTGTAAACTGGGCCTGTGTTGAGGAAGTGCATCAGACCCACCAATTTGGAATTAAACCTAGGCAGTGTAAATTAAGTCTGTGTTGAGGAAGTGCATCAGGCTAGTTAATTTGAAAATAAAACCTAGGCAGTGTAAATTAAGTCTGTGTTGAGGAAGTGGATCAGACAAGTCCATTTGAAAGCCTAGGTAAGGTAAATTAAGTCAGGGGCCCGGCAGGAGATAGGAGTCAGAGATGAAATAGTGAATGTGGACTAGTATAGTGTAAAAGTCTCAGATTGAATTGTGATAAAGCTATGTGCAAAATAAAGTTCTGAAGTGGCAGTCCACGCCCGAATAATGAAGACTGGAAGAGAAAAGAGAAAAAAAGGAGTTTGCTCATGCTAGCAGAGAGGCACAGAGCAGGAGATGAGGTGCAGCTGTGTCTGTGTGAGTGTGAGTGAGGTGTCCATGTGGGGGAGGACAGCAGGCAGTGAGAGAAAAAGAGAGCAGTTCAGCCCTAAACCAAAAGTTATGAGAGTTTTGTGATCTGTTGCACCTTTATAGGATAACAACAGCACGTTACTCATGAGTTAATAATAACAGAAGTTACAAAAGTTTTTTGAACCAATAACAGCCTGACAGTAAGCAGATTAGTAAAAGAACGGCAATGACTGCTGGATACAGAAAAGTGTAGTTGAAACAGCCTACTAAAGTATTATGATAATAAAGGAAATTCAGTTCAGAATAACAGGCTGAAGACACTTTTTGGTCGAGGAGAAGGAACAAAACTAGAAAAATGATGACATCTGATAAAGTTTGCAAATTTATTGAAACATAGAAGTACAGATTGATAGGCAGCAATGTGAGGTATTATCTATGAAGGATTTAAGTTAGAGAAGGGATTGAGAGCCATCAATTTTGTATTAGATGTGAGAAAATGAATTTGATATTTTAATAGTTGTTAGTTTCACTGATGTTAGTTATTTTTTAGTAAACTCTGCTTTGATGATTTTTCAGTTGAATAGCTCTTTGATATAGAAACAAGGAGAGCTGCCTGAGTTTCTTTCAATGAATTGTTTCATTCTAGTTTCTTGGTTGTGTGGCTTTACAATTAAATGTCTTTTTCCTTTTCGAGGCATGAAGGCCGACCAAATTCTAAAGTTTCCAGAGAGTAAGTGTTTGCTCGCAGTGAGTGTGCGATGGCTGTCCTGGGAGGCACACAGCAGGTGAAATTAAATGGTAAAGAGCAGAAAAAAGAAATATTAGCTGCAAAGGTGGTCAAAGGAGGGAGCTGTGGCAACAACATATGTGGTAACAGCAAACTAAGTAGTTAAAGATAAAATAAAAGACGTCAGATAAGAGATAGAGAAAGCTCAGAATGAAGGGAAAATAGGGAGAAACAGTTTGACCAACAGGTAGATAATATTGACATACTATATAGCCTTTAGTGAAGGAAAAGTAGTCACTGAGACAGAATAATGAAAGACCCCATCCTGTTAGATAAGGTCTAAATAGATATACCCCCAGATGAAGAAACGTATACAGCAAGTGGAAGAAAGATATAAGTAAGTGCAGTCAAGGGCCAGTACAGGCAGAAGAAGAAGAAAAAAGAATTAGGTCTTTAAAGGGTTGAGTTCAGATATAAAGGAGAGATGGAAAAAGAGAGGCTATAATAGATAGGGAGGAGACGAGAGCTAGATATGATTAGAAAGAATAACAACTCCCAAACAAAGTGAAAAGTTCGTCATAGCACAGATCTCAGAAAGACAAAAGATCTGCCTACAGACCGAGGCACCTGCAGAGCTCAACAAACCATGAGACATGATGACAGCGAGACAGAGCTACAGTGGACAAGATGGCAGCTCTGAAGTTTCATGAAGAAGGCGAGAGAGCAGCTTCAAAATGGACACAGCAGAATCTGACTGTGAGGAAGAAAGGGAGGGCCACAAACGAGCAGTGATGCAGGAGGCGTTCCACAGAGAGGCGTGCCAACCTGATGCATCACAGGCCCAAGCCCACCTCCATTGACGTCAGCATCTTCCCAACGCTGAGGACGCAGCCAGTCAGACCACATCTACCATCTACAGTCGAATCATAAAGAGGACCCACCATCTTAAAGACTGTGAACCTAACAGCACAAAGTTTAAAAGGTCAAGAAGGCTTCACTGTGAAAATGAACTTCAGCCAAAATGCTCTCACATGTGACCGAGGGCTGACAGAGACATCACCAAGGAAGAGCTCTCTGTCTCACCATGATCAACATTACAAATGGTCAGACTGTCAGAGGCCTTGAAAACTGCAACATCTGCTGAAAAAGAACTGTTTGAAGACCTCACAAGAGTTTGGGAGTAGGAGTGTTGATAATTTGTAGGAGAAGAAAAAATTGAAAGATAGGGGAAGAAAAAAGAAAATAGGGACTGATTTTAAATCCAAAAAAGACTAAGAATAAGAATAAGGTTAGCTCAGGATCTATAAAATAGCAAGATATGTCATTAATAATTGATTCATTAACACAAATATACTGAGTTAATAACTTTGGTGTCCTGCTCTCCTCCAGCAGCCACCTGTTACTAAATTTCAGCAAAAAGGGATCAGAACATCAGGATTCCTTGTGTTTTTAAACAGAGTTTTTAGAAAAAGGGAATCTAGTGGGATTATTTTTATATTATAACTGTTAGAGATTACTGTCTGCTCTGGATTTGTGCAGAGGAAAAGCCAGCGCAGAGCTCCTCGATGTAGCAAATACAATGACAGGCAACCTTTCAGGCTTGATTTTAAAGAGGCCGAAAGGAGAAGCCTCATTGAAGTCTTTATAAAGCAATTTCAGCAGCACATTGCTACTGCATGCTTAAATTTGATGATTGTGAGTCTTAAATCATGACTGACCTTTGTCATGTATTCCACAGGAACAACCAAGCAACTGTAATGATAACCTGAGACACATGTGTGATGCTGAACACCTGAGTTAATTTATGTTTTCTTTCTGTTTTTGTTGAACATCTGTGTTAATCTATGTTTTCTTTCTGTTCTGAGGTAGTATTAGTAAACTAGTTTGAAGTATGGAAGAATTGTAGTGCACTAATGAATAATGGAGTGTTTCAAGATTTGCTATTTGTACATCCAATAGCAATGTAATTCAATACACAGATATACAGGATGTTAGAGGGGTTAAATTGCAAGCAAATATAATATCTAGGTTATCTAGAAAAAGATTAGACAGATAGAAACAATAGTTAAAGTCTCTAAACTACAAACAGTAGGATAAAGCTCACTTATTGGTAATAGTAACAAGTACAGTTGCAAGCAAGCTTAATAATTCTTCACAGCCAGTCAAAGACCAGAGGAGGCCACTCTCCTATGAGGCCTCGTGATGCAGACACAGCAGCAGGCAAGATCAAGCGCGACCTGCACCACCACAGAGACGACTTTGACTATCACCAGCTATGAGTCCAAGTGAACCAGCAGAAGGAAGAACAAGACTGAAACTACAAACGACTGAGCACCCTCAAATTGGTACCCAGTCTGTTCCCCAAGAAACCTGAGTGCCAAAAAAGAGTTCCACAGTACCACGGATTAAACTTTCAAAATGGACATCATACATGTTTATTGGACATTTTGCACCATTCTGAAGTGTCACATGAATCATTGTCAAAACACTGTTATGTCTGGTTACTGTATTACAGAAAGTTCACTATGCACCATGTGATTGTTTTGATGATGTGTGCCTTTCAACACATTAGGTGTTGTTATAATTGTTAGCTTGCTAAAGTATATAAGAAAAGAACAGCTCACTGCATAAGATATTATTTGTTTCACAAGTGTAAACCATTTACAAGGTATATCTCTCTATATTATAGCACATATAGGTAGTTCAATATGTTAAGCTCATTTAAAGGGAAACTCATTTAAAGGGTAATAAGGAGAGAGGATTAATGGAAATCCTTGTCATTATAACTTGCTCAAATGTGTTAGAAACAGGAACATCCCACCGCATGATTATTGATTATTTCACAAGTATAAACACTAATTTGGGTATTTTCTTGAAGGTCTGCAAGTCTGAGGAATAGGTTTCAGATCTGCAAATACAATAGGCCGCCTATTTTCAGTGGTCACAGTGTTGGTGTATGAAGTGTGAGGCTTTACAGCCTCAGAGGAGGGAGTGTTGTGAATTATTTTGGAGCATTATAGCCTAAATTGTTATCATTTATTACTAGAGCAATGGTGTTCTACATTGTCATCATTTAAAGTGTATTTTATAGTGTAAAGTTAGGATCACAGTGTTAAAACTCTACAGCTCTGAGTGTGTGTGCTCCTTCTGTATCTAACTGCCCAGGCACATGTGTGTGTGTGTGTGTGTGTGGTGTGTGAGCAAGTTTGTGTGCTTTTGGAGAAAGAAAAGGAGGGAGCACAGTAAGATAGCATCAAAAATACCTGCAAAGTAAAATACAGAAGCAGATTTTGTGCAAATTGTATAACAAAACATACATCAATATAGTCCATCACAGTAAGAATGTCCTGTTTCTAGCACAGAGCACAAACAACACCAATTTATTCCATAAAAGTCAGGTTATGGATGAAATGGCATGATCAAGCAGAGTGCATGCAAAAGACACAGAGGAGGAGCAGGCAGTCAGGGACTTTCCCACCAAATGCTTGGGCATGTGAAAATCTTGGGCTTTCCCAGACCCAGGTGCAGAGGAAAGAGAGCCAAGAGATGATGTAAAGCCAAGAAACAGAGCTATAAAAGGAGGTCCAAAAGGAGGTGAAAGTCAGTCGTTACATGGTTTTCATGTCGACTCGGGTCTTGTTCTGGTAACAGAATGGGGCTCTATTTTGCACCGATCTCTGGCACACTCCGTGGAACGTTGTATTCTAATTGGTGTCTGTTTTTGTTGATAATAAAAATGTTGGTAAAAGTTCAAGCTTTCTTATCTGGCCCAAGTCTTGAATTTTTACACGACACTCCACATTTAAGAGTAGGCTTAAGACTTTCCTCTTTGATAAAGCTTATAGTTAGGGCTGGCTCAGGTTAGTCCTGAACCATCCCTTAGTTATGCTGCTATAGGCCTAGACTGCCGGGGGACTTCCTATGATGCACTGAGCTCCTCTCTCCTCTACTTCTCTCCCTCTGTATGCAACCTCATCCCATTATTGCATGTTACTAACACAACTTTCTTTCTGGTAGTTGTGCTTTCTCGTCCCTCTCCTCTCTCCTCCTATCACTTCCTGCAGGTTTTCTGGCTCTGGAGCTGGAGTCTGGATCTGTGGCTGCGGGTCACCTGCTGCCCGTGTTCCTGCTCGAGCCCTCTGCTGCAACGACTATGTTACTAGTCCTATTATTATTATTGTTATTATAATAATTAACACTACGACTGTTACCATTAACACTACTATAAATATCTGTACCATTTTTTCATTTAGTCTATAGCACATCACCTTTACTGTCTGTACTCTGTGTGTGTAATTGTGTAGGCTGCCTCCCTCCCCTCTCTCTCCTTCCATCCCTCTCTTTTTCTCTCTGTTCCTCTCCTGCCCTCTCTCTCTCTCTCTCTCTCCTTCACCCCAACCGGTCGAGGCAGATGGCTGCCCACCCTGAGCCATGGTTCTGCTCGAGGTTTCTGCCTCTTAAAAGGAGTTTTTCCTTGCCTCTGTCGCCTAGTGCTTGCTCTTGGTGGGAACTTGGGCTTCTGTAAATAGCATAGAGACGGTCTAGACCTGCTCTTTATGAAAAGCGCTGTGAGATAACTGTTGTTGTGATTTGGCGATATATAATAAAATTGAATTGAAAATTGAATTGAAATAGTTATATGACTCAAGCGACTTGAAGGCCTTCAGCTCCTGTGACGTGTATGCGGATACCGTAGAACAAGATAGTTTATAAATATCCAGATAAGTTATGGCTGGCAATAATGACGTATCTTTACTTAAAGCTTTTGGCTATTTTTTTGATACCGGCGAGATGAAGCTATTAGGCTACAGCTCTCCTCAACTCATATCTGCGTGCTGCCCCTAGCACCAGCAGATGTCATGTCAACAATATGGCCGTGGTTAGCTACTGTGTTTGCAAATAAGGCCTATTTTAATAAAATATTTTGTACCGTGCAAATAACACTATAGCCTACACTTGTAATCTGCATTTTGCGTTTTACTTTGAAACGACTACCAGTGTTTTCCACCACCACAGCCTTGAAACTGTGATTAGAATAACTCACAGTTTCAAGTTAAAACAATATAACCAAATAATACTACTTTACATTTCAAATTCCAAATTTGTTTCAGTTTACATGTAAAAGGGCCCTGCAGACAAACCACGACAACAGCACTGCTGTGCTATTATCTTCAACGGCTTGCGACATGCCAGAGCAGTCAGCTGCGAAGGGTCAATTTGTGACTGTAAATTGTCCTTGGTGTGAGTGTGACCAGGGTATACCCTGCCTTTCGCCAATGTCACTGGGATTGGCTCCAGCCCCCCGCGACCCTGTACACAGGATGGATGGATGATGAACTTACATTCAACGTTCAATCAACACACAAAAGTCTCAAATAGTCAACAAAATGAATTAATGCAAGTTTAACTTTCTAAAACTCATA
>NW_024041936.1:0-1847 GCF_014851395.1 Micropterus salmoides | reverse complement strand
GCCACATATACAAACATTACAAGCAGGTAGAGAAAGTGAGGAGATCAAAGGTCACACAGAGCAAGTAGAAGTTCTCCTGCACATTTTCCCCTCCATGTTTCTAGAGGAAAGACTTCTCCTGATCTCGTTAAGCTGAATTAAAGTCAACGACCTTCGTGACCTTGAACCCTGCTGATTAAAAAGAGCGCCAACTCCACCCAGAGATTGTTTCGCTTTTACTCACAAACTAGTAAAACTGAAGTAGATTATTCACAGATAAGAAAAGACGAGAGCCAAGGTCACACAGAAAACTGTACGACGTCTGAGGCGGACTTCCTGCGATTGTCTTTTCTGAAGCGACTCCATTTTGAACACTTGACTTGTGGTAACAAAGACCGCAGTACTTTCGTTTCTTTGGTGCTGAAGTTGGCAACAAATTTTGTTCAGACTCATCTCTTCATGACTTTTTCCCGTTTCAAATCGTCTTTTTAGACAGGATTTATTTTGACAAATTTCTTGTGCGTCTGCTTGTGTTTACACAACTTTGGTGAAGAAATTGCAGAGAAGGACTGAAAAGAAACTAAAGAAGTGAATTTTTATTGGCAAACTTACAAATTTATTTTTGAGTATTGTGACAAAAGCTTTTCACTAGCTTCTGACGGAGCCTTTCAACCACATCCCACGGCCTTCTTCAGCAATGAAGTTGCTCAGGTGGCTTTGGTCAAGTTAATGTCCTTTGGTCTTCACCGCCAGCCTTCCCTTCAACGTGAGCAAGATGCAATTGCCGAAGAAGGTCGTGGGAAAATGTTACAGAGCGTTTTTGTGTCTACGTGGTGTTCACAGGTTTTGGACAAAAATGGCTTTTTTCTTCCAGATTACAGACGATACTTTTGTTTCAGACTTGCATCATACAACAGCACTTAAAGAGCCACTGAAGTCAGGCTGCGGTTACCACCCGATGGTCAAGCATCCTGATTTGTAAACAGCTTCAGCTCCCAGCTCACCAGCATTATAAGTACGGAGGTTAAAGGTCACAGCAAACACACAACGGATGGACCAAATATTTCTGCAGCTGACAGAAACCCAGAACTGTTCTTATGTTGTGTTGATCATCTGTAAGTGACAACACGTTCTGCCCCGCCGGTTCCCCGCCTGAGAGTCCGCCCGTTTTCCTGCAGTTCATCTGGCTTCCTCGTGGCTCGGCCCCTCAGGGCCCCGCCAACGAACCAAACGGCCATTCATCCCAGCCGGAGCACAGTGGACGCCTCGGGGGCGACACGCTTCCGGAGTTCACTTTTGCTGGCTGCGAAGCTGCTTCTAAACATATCACTTCTATTCCTTCATTCCATTATCTAAGTCACATCTGCAGCCGTCAGTGACGAGATATTACAGCAAACTGAAGTCCAGGCTGGTGGCGTGTTCAGGTTCAAACTTGTCTCGCAGCAGTGGTGAATTTCACACAGACTCGCCGCCTCACCCCTCTTGACCACACACAAGACATTCCTGTGAGGTCAGAGCACCAGCAACAACAGGGCCAACGGCGGCCATGGTTGAGGAGAAAACGGAGCGGTTCATCTGTCCACTGCAGAAATGAGCAACTGTGTTTTTACGAGTTTTAAATATATCTGAGAAAAGACACTTTAATTTAAATGTATTAAAATTGCCACTATAACTTCATCCCCTCTGTATCTGTGACTATTTTTGTCTCAATACATTTTGTGGTTACAAAAGGAAGAATTATTAAGTTATTATTAATATAGTATTTTTTGAGAAGCGCTTCTTTACTTTCACTTTCCTCTTGATGTTTTTAAACCATAAAAAAAAAAAAAAAACACAACACACCAACATTCCCAGCATTCCACCATCTG
>NW_024041935.1:0-25000 GCF_014851395.1 Micropterus salmoides | reverse complement strand
TCAAAGCTGAAGCAGGAGGTGGGTCTGCCAACTGTTCGCCTTTTATTTCCTCTTCCAGACACGTTTGTCTTACCTGTAGGTTTGTTTCTTTCTATCTTTTAAAAAATAAGAATCTAAACCAGCCTCAGGTTTAGGTCAAAAAAAGAACAGCTCTGTTAAAGGTTTCTGGTGTTTACGTTTCAAAAAGCTCAGAAAACATCTCTTCAGGACTCACCTTCCCTGTTTACAGCAGCCATCTCAGTTACATATTATTATTATTCATCATCATTAATCTCTGCAGTTGATCAAAACAGCTTAAAGACTTTTCTGCACCAGATCCAAACATTCTGACAGTTCTATGCGGCAGATGTTGTGCATAAGACATAATAACATCGCACTGGCCTGTAACCCTGCAGCTCTCTGAGCGGAGGTGACTCAGCTCTGGCAGTCTGCTCCGTCCTTCCACCAGAGGACAAACAGTGATGCAAAGCCTGGAAACACAATCCACAGCTGCCTCATCAGAACACAACACATGCAACCGACTTTTGGTGAGGACGCACCGCGCACGCCCTGAGCGCAGATCCATCAGGAGAGTCGAAGGTGACGCAAAAATAAAACTCTGTTTCAGAATCTTAAGCTACAAAATAAAAAGTGATGAAGAAGTTTTACAGTGTGACGGAGGGGCATGTTTTGAACCCGGGTCTACAAGGTACCAAACATATTCAATTCTTCTTCGACATGCAGACTGGAGGAGCCGGGGATTGAACCGCCAATCTTTCGATTAAGAGGCAACCCGCTGTACCCCCTGAGCCACAGCGACCATGTCTTTATATCCGTCACATAAAGCCTGGTTAGTGTCAAGACCTGAAACCTGTTTTAACCGCTTCTCTAGAAATCAGCTGATCACCGCACGTCAGATTAACACAGTGTCACAGTTAAACTTTGGTTCATGCATCGACATTTTAATCCGATCAGTTTAACTGCTCTGAATCAGGAGCTCAGTGTTCAGAGTCAGTAGCTGGTGAAGTTCACGAGGCTGCAGCTGAATAAGTGGATTTGATACTGGGACATGCCATTCTTTGGCTCAGGTAATGTGGTTGATCAGTGGACACCAGAGAGGATCAATGCTCAACATTGCATTATAATATTGATTTCATTCTTTGAAAGTTCGACACTGGACTGGATGAGATAAAATGTAAATCTGTGGAGAAACAGAGATGCCGTAACAATAAACAGGATCACAAAACTACTGAGCATTTAAAAACCCTTCCTCAGATTCTGAAGTAAAGTTGTATGTACGCCTCTGCAGGTTGAAATAAAATGGACAATGACACCCCCCCCAACACTATCCAAGTCTTAAGCTGGATGAGATAAAACCATTCAGTCAGTTTCCGGAGCCTCTCTGCTTCGTCATGTGAGAGAATGTCCAACACACACACGACAAAAGGGGGTGAGGGAATAAAAGGCTGAAAGCAGAGGAATGTGTCAGCAGTTGGAGGGGATGAGATCACACTTCCAGAGCTGGCGGAGAGAAAAAGAGAGGACGAGCGAGCACACGTGTCAATGGCACAGAAAGAGAGAGAGACAAAAACAGTAAAAGATAGAGGAAAAATTGAGGCATGGACCCTGTTTCCATATTAACTTATTATCTGTAACTGTGTACAGTTTGCACACATTTGTACCAAAATCAGCAAACCCTGATTTGCATCATGTGGTCCGAAATGAACTAACAAGAATGCTAATTATTACAGGGTGTAATTGCGAAGGCCAGTGATCCGATGACCTTATCGACAGGACGTATCCAGACACAGATCACATGTTGATACCAGCTGGAGATGAAGTCAGAGAGAAAGAGACATGTCAGGAAGAATTTCTGTCCAAACTACCTTTTTCAGATGGTTTTCCAACAAATGTCATTTACACGAACATTTTTTAACATTTTTTAGCTGTGTAAGCAGTGGATTTGATGCATTTCCATGAAATGTTGTACAGACATTGATCTGCTTGATTGAACTAGAAGCATCTTCAACCAAATCCAGCTGCCCTCGACTTGAACCTTCTTTGGATACAGACATTTTTGTTTTTCAGTGAAATATCTCAACAATTATCGAGCCCCTGAGCCCTGGAACTCCCTGCCGGAGGACGTGAGGCTGCTGAATCAGTGACATCTTTTAAATTACTTCTCCAAACAGGCTCAAATAAACCTTTTGTTAATTCCAGCACACCGTTTTATTGCCAGCTAGGGCTTTCTGGGCAATAGGACTAAAAATATTACCAGGATAAAAAAAGTTCAGATCATTCGATAATGATAATTATCAGGATTAATGTCAAGATTAAAGGCTGATTTTGCTCCTGAGTCAAAGTTAAAGAAACCAGATGGTTAACAATGGTTAAACACTCACACATTACACTTCATGCCAAACAGTGGATCAATTAACAAATCTGAGACAGAACATTCAAAATTATTATGATAAAATATTTAGTAAAAAATCTTTTTTCGGTCCCTTTTCTGCAACAAATTAAACATCTTAATAGAAAAATTAAGTGCTGATTCGTTCATGATTCAAATGAATTAAATCAAACATTAATGAATTTGTTAAATTGTTATTGAGGAAAATTATGACAATAATTGACAGCCCTATTGTCTGAAACATTTCTGATCTGTTTTACTATTCGCATTTATCTTTATTGTTGGGGGTTTAAATTTGTTTCCTGATGTTATTTCCCTCAGTCCTGAAATGTTTTCAGCCATGTAAAGCCCTTTGTTAATCTATGCTGTAAATCAAGTTTATTGTTATTATTGAAAAATGTGAAGGAGATGAACCCTACAGACGTTGGCGATACCCTGACTTTTCATCTAGCGCCACTGGCAGATCAAAGTGCTGCTACTTGATGAATTGGCACAATATATTGTACAGATTTTTATGGTTTGCAGACGAACTCCAATTCCTTTGGTGACTTTTTCTTTCCTTTAATAAAAAGAGCATGTGGATAGCACTGTGGCCTCACAGCAAGAGGTCACTGGTTCAAACCCCGGTCTTCCCGGCCTTTCTGTGTGGAGTTTGCATGTTCTCCCTGTGTCTGTGTGGGTTTCCTCCGGGTGCTCCAGTTTCCATCAAAAACATGTTAGGTTCTTCAGTCAGTGCCATTGATCAGACACTGACATAGATCTGGACTTGGTCCCCGGGCGCTGCACAGCGGCTGCCCGCTGTTCCCTCGAGGGATGGGTTAAATGCAGAGAATGAATTTTGTAACATGCATGTGAAAAATAAAGTCCCTTTATTTGTTGTTTATATTGTATATTTTAAAGGTGGATCACAGGAAAAGTAGCCGTTCCCAACGAAACAACCAATCAATATTATCATTAATGGACTCTCACATGAAGATTTTGTGGTTTCCAGCCTTCATGTCAACATGAATATGAAGTCGTGAGCGCTTAAAAACATGAAACGTTTAAACCTATTTAGTAATGTGATGATAATAAAAACATACACGTACACCCTCCCCATTTCTGCTTATTCCACTTCTTTAAAGTCAGTATCCAATCAGCTGGTCCCACATCAGAGGACCTCCAACATGGTCGCCGGAGCAGTAAAGTAATCATCCAAAAACTGTTTTATAACTGTAATCAGTCCAGCAGCTAAAACAAGCTCTCACACACACACACACACACACACACTGTACGTGATTAATTACTATGGTCTAATGTGGTGTGTGTGCGCGCACTGACTGAATTATCCACCCCTCAGCTGCTCGTTGACCTCTGACCCTCTCACCTCCCAGTGCAGTCTGGGAAGTCTCACCGTAATGTGGCGCTCCGGGACGTGTTGTTAGTTAACTGCTGACCGGAGCGGTGTCCATTTTTGCACTTGTGTGAAACAGCCATTATGGTTATGTGTGTTGTTTTTGGCAACTGTGAATCTCAAATGCATATTTCTTTAATAACCAAATCTAAAAAGAATCCTGATCCAAAACTTTGCTTAATATTTGAAATATCGACCACAAAGATGCTGAATCATTTAAATTGACTCTGAAAGGTTTTCAGACGTGTGCTGCTTCTTCGTTGGGTCTCTTCTCGCAGCTTCAAACTGGACCGAGCCGAGATAAACGAAACAGAGTCAAATCAGATCGGTAAAAAAAAAAAACTAAATATAAAACTAAAGCAAGCGAACCCATCTACTCAGAGCAGCCAGTCAGACGAGAGCGGCTGCTCGCCATCAATAAGTCATGTGCGCCCATTTGCTCACTCAGGCGAGTTGTTTTCTTCAGAACAGAAATCCAACTGAGACAAAGAAACCAGAGAAAACCTCACTGAGAGCAGAAACTACAAGCAAACCTTTCAGGATTAGTTTGTAGTATAATCACACAATACAGTGTAACATTGCAATTTTCACTGATAATGTAAGACAGACAATGAGGATGAACAACAACTGTAACTTGTAGACGTCCAATCAGGACAAAATGAGAGACTTGTCTGAACACTACAGTCTACGGAGAAATTACATTAATAAAAAAGGACATACGTACTGGTGTCAAGGATGAACAATCAAAACTATCCTGTGTTCTTCATCACAATTAAACACATAAGAAAAAAATATTGAACTTTAATTGAGTTAACTTGTAGAAAATATTAAGATCATAAAAGAAAAATCCCAGAGAGGATAGCGATTATTGTTACTTCCTACTGTCTATTGTTGTCTTTGTCTTCCAAGTTTAAATTTTCTATATTGCCAACATTAGACAATTTATAAAACATTAAATGAAATTAAAAAAGCCATTTATTCTCTGCCTCCAGCTTCAAAAGTGAGGATCTGCTGCTTCTCTGTTTTCTGTAACTGTGAATCTTTGGCTTTAAAACTGTTGGTCAGACAAAATTAGACATTTGAAGACATCACACTGGGCTCTAGGAGACTGTAAATGATTGGATTTTTATCATCTAGAAAATAATCTGCAGATTAAATCGACAGTAAAAAGTATTTTTTCAACTGTAGCCCTACTTTGCTGCTTTATATTGTTCCTTTATATTCCACAGTTCATCAAGGAGAAGATGTATTTTACTGCGCTTGTGTGTTTTTCTATGTGACAATAAAATGTGAATCTAATCTTTTTTTTTTTTTTTTAAACTTTATCAATACAGCACGGGCTGCAGCAGATGTCACAAGAGATGTGTCGTGTGGCGTTCAGTGCTTTGAGTATTTTTGTGGATCTATATTTGATAACTTTGCCATGAATTAATCATCTGTTCATGTTAGCGTGTTCATGTGTGTGCAGGCAGGCGTGTGCTGCATGTTCACACACACACACACACACACACACACACACACACCCCTTCACACCTTGTATTTAAGTCTCTTTCTGTTTAGACTTAACTGTTAAACACACACACAACCAATATACATGCCATCATGTAGATACAGCTCAGAGGCACTTAGCGCTTATGAACACACACACCATGTACTGTTAAGCATGAAGCTGCCACACCATCTATTAATTATCAATGAGGTCCTGAGTGCTGTGTGTGTTTGTGTGTGTGCGTGTGTCCTCCATCAGTAACAGTCGGGGACACATGCCATCCTTTGTTCGACCAGGAAATGGAGATGTCATAGTGTTGCATCAGACCACATGTGTGCACACATACACACAGTTAAGCTGGCTGCCCATAAAATCCAGTGATGACTTCCACTCGTCTCATAACATTGCAGTGTGTTTGATGTAGCTTAGACACACACACACACACACACAGACAGAGGGGTGGCGAGGCAGAACAAGACCATGTCTCACACTGACAGACGGGTCTGTAGTAACACTACAGAGAGAGGAGGGCTTGAGGACAGAAAGAAAGGAGGCATTAGAGGATAAGAGGGCGAGAGAAAGCAGCAAATGTTGCGTAACAGATTCAGTGTTTCATCCGTCTCTCTCCCTCTGTGTTTGCTACGTGCTGCACTGGATCCGCTGTTCACTATTTTTCAATGTATGCGCTCTGTAGTGCCTTCGGACAGCAGTACATGAGTACATGCGGTGGAGTAGGAGCGGACAATGTGGTCAAGTCCTCCTTGTGTGTGCCGATTAATCTCTATAAAGAGATATCTGCATATGAATGAATGCTGACGGCAAGGTACAGGATTTTGGTATCTAAAGTGTTCTGGTTTGTAGTCCGAGTGGTACTGACCAATCATGTTTGAGCTCGGTTGCATGCAGGTAAACAGTCCGTGTGAAGAGCAACAGTGGCGAAACGCATTGGATTGCTTCCATCTGAATAACCCATCGTGTGTATTTTGACGAAGCCTAGAGATTCACTTTTTATTGGCATTTGTGGCTTTGAACAGAGCAATACAGTGACCGTTTCTGGTTAAACAAAAAGGATCTTATTCTTTTTAAATAAAGGTCTATCTCAGTAGGTAATGTTGTCAGACACTTATAATAACAATCGGAGACGGGGCGCAATTGCCCACAAGCTTCACGTTGCAGCCATGTTTCGCTGCTGCTGGCTGCAGCGCACTCGCTCAATACTGGATCAATTTCAAACCCAACTGTTTCAATTAATGTTAGCGAGACTCAGCTTTGTATCCAATGTTCACATTGGACTGAGAAAAGCTGATGCGGGGCAACCTGAGTCTGCGGTGCGCTGTTACTAGACCTGCAACAACTAGTTGTCAGTTGAACAACTATTTTTGATAAACAATGAATCATTTCAGGCATTTTTAAGCAAAAATGTGAAAAAATTTGCTGGTTTCATCTTTTGAAATTGAGGAATTACTGCAATTCTTTGGCATTTATGATGGTAAATGAAGATTCTTTGGGTTTTGGACAGTTGGTTGGTAAAAAATGAGAAATTTAAAGAGGCTCCGGAAAATTGTGATGAGCATTTTTCACAATTTGACATTTTTTAAAAGTAAGGATTAGTCGATTAATCGTGAAAATAGTCGGCAGATTAGTCGATAATGAAAACCATCGTTAGTTGCAGTTGCATAATGTTACAGTATGGGAACTGGACATCTGGTTTGATAATTGTTAACACACCACAAATTATTCTCTAATTCCTTCATGGTGAATACAGAGGTACGCCTGAATGGTTCTGGATGCAGCACAGTTCTTTATCCTCCTTCATTACCGTTGTTCTTTATGTATTTCTATAGACTGAAATGTAGATTTGGATGCTTCACTGTCCTGTTCAGGATCACAACAGAGATTCTAACATGCTTGTAAACATGCAACGATACTGGTGCATTCCCTCCAAGGTCTGCCAGAAATGTGCATCTACTACAGTAGCTGCTGATAAAATCTGAACATTTGTTGTTCCGACAAAGACTGACCAATAATTCCTATCTAGTACTCAACGTTGACACTAAATAAGAGCTCAGCGTCGAGATAGTTTATCAAATATGCCCGTGTGTTACTGAGAATCTGGAATCCCTAAACATTTACTTTCATACACGCAAACCTGTCATTTCATTTACATTCTGTACACTGCAGAAATGTGAGAAAGCATCCGAAGCATTCACTTTTCCCCAAACACACTGATAACAAGAGTTGAGGCTCATTACAGAAGCTGTGAAGTCCAGTCTGACTCTGTGAGAGACACACGATCAACAAATCCATGACCGTCCCTTCAGTTCTCCCAAACATCCAGGATTTATTGTCCCAAATCCTGGATCATTCAGAGACGTGATGGAGGAACAGCTAATCACAGGTTTCACTACAGAGTTAACTGACCTCCGCCTTCTCCTCACGCTCTCCCCTCTTCCTCCCCTCGTTCCCAGTCCAAACTCTCCCACTGCTTTCCTGCCATTATGCAACTGAAGCCTGCGGCCAAAAACAGCCTCCCTGCCTGGCTGCTCTCCTCCTGTTCAAACAAACAGCCTCTCCTCCCTCTGCACCGACAGACGGGTGGAGGACGCACATGAATGAGACAGAGACCCCATCGCTGGCAGCAGCCCGCTGGGTTTTATCCTGCAGGAGATGCAGATGAACAAACTTTGAAGGGTTTAAGTGGAAATCCCAGAGACTTCTATTCGGAAGAGTTTATGTATTTTGACAAAGTCTCATTGCACACCAGATTTATAGGAAGACATATTTGTGTATAAATTATTTAAAAGGTCACGGTGAGTTCAGAAATTTGGGCTATGCATTACGTCCATGTGACGTGGTGCATCTGAGGTGATCTGCAGCCACGGCAAACAAAAATCAATTTACTGTCAGAACCATCAGTGAATGGATCCCCCCCCCCCATTTGGCTTTTGATACTGCCCTTACCCCTGATCCATCACCTTTGTTAAACAAATACTTACTCAAACGTCCCAGTACACATTTGAAGTTCTGCTACTTTACTTTTGTGGAACTATTTTTTCATCACTTCATTTCAGAGAATAACACTCCACTTGAGTTGCTAGTTAAGCTCAGAAAACATCACTTGCAGTAGGGATGTCAAGATACCAGAAATTTTGTTGTTGAAACCAATACCAGTGAAGTTCCACAAGTCGTGATACTCAATTCAATAATATATTCACAAATGAGCAAACTGTTGAAATTACAACCCTACATTGTGCTTAATTAATTAATAAATTCATTTTCTTAATTATTTTTTTGTTTGTTTTAGGTCATTATTTATATCGCCAATGGTTTGAGATTTCTATATTGAAAAACAACGGTCCCTAACTCCTCTAACAGCAAACTGCATCATCATCTTCGGTGATTTTGAGTGGATCCAAATTGTGAAACATCTGACTAAATTAGCTCTCAAACATATCTCAAAAGTGGGAGAAATGGAGGCTTTGACAAGAAGCTGTTGAAGGCAACAGGCACAAAACTGACGAATGTTAAATATTACACTAACTTCACCCAGGTTTCCATACAACGGCGGAGCCGTCGCTGCAGCTGCACTCGTCACTGTCATCCACATGTTGGATCCCCGACACCTATGGTACTGTACAAAAACAAGTACGGTCACATTTTCCAAATTTTGTCATCGACTTTGTACCAAAGTATCTGTTCTCGTGACAACCCTAACTTGTACAGCCTGGATCTCCAAAACATCAGGTTCTTGGGGAACAGCCACATTGTATGTTGATGACACTCACTGATACATATGTGGTGGACAATTTTAGAAACCCCTCTCAGTATAAAAGCAATGTAAACAAGCTTTTGGGGAGCAGAAAGCAGGTTTCCTTGTGCGTCAAACCTTCAACACTGTAAAGGCCGACGCACGAACTGAACACAGCAGCCAAATGGCTCCAGGATAAATGTGATGTTCTCAGATAAACAGCACAATTATTCCCTCATATCCATTCCTGAATGGCCACTGTGTCTGTGCGGGCAGACAGATGGGCTGATTGTCGGCCCAGACGCCTGGGAACGTTCAACACTGACAACAACACATTGAGGCAGTGAGGGCCGAGGAAACGGAGCTCAGCTCTAACGCAACCAGACTGAGTCATTTTAATGAAGTTAAGCTCTAATTTGCCAGGAAGAGAGATAGCTGGAGGAGGAGGAAAGAAAGAAGCCTTTTCTCTCCTCTCTTTACAGTCTGTTTTCCAGAGTGGATCTGTGACCTTCACAGAGAAAGAAACAAACTAATGGGAAAACCTGAACTTTCCATGAACCGGACCGATCCCGGAAAATCCAGGTTAGAGTTCGCAGGTCTGAGATGGTGTCCGTTTTAACCCACTGCGTTCATGAAGGACGACGATGAAGATCAAGAAACTTAGAGAACATTTGAATTGTGAGACAACTGGGACGTCCAGTATGTTAGATCAGAATGTAAACAACGTTTACTTACAATAAAGAACTTTCTCAAAACAATTTATTGAAAAAACTACTGTTTGGGTATTGGGACCAAGACCACGGCTGGGCCATAATTCAATATCATAATTTACTACATTTGGCCAGAATAATATTGTGCCATTACCAGGGCTGGCCCCTGGTAGCTGACTAAACCCTTGATGGGTCTTAATCAACCACATTTTTTTATTGGTCAGTTAGTCGCCTTGTTCTTTGTGCAGAAAGCATCAGGGATTGTTGTAATGGATCTATTATAAGAACTCAGAAGGTCCTATAATACATCCACGGCTCTGCCATTAGCTAGTTAGCTCAGTTAGTGGTCCTATTAGCCCTCTCTACCCATACTGGGAGCTCAGAGTACCGGGGCAGCTTTGGACCACCAGAAGGAAGAGGTTCTCAGGCCCAGAGCCCTGCAGGGAATGCTGCAGAGGAGCTGCACCGGAATGAGCACCAGAACCCGAACCGTGCTCAGCAGCCTCCTAGTGCACATAGACCAGGAGCGAACACAGCCTCCCAGACAGATGGAGGCCAGTTTGACAACAGGGACTACAGTAAGTGATTTACAGCAGCTCTGGTCAGGACTGAAAGACACAGCGGGGTCAGAAGAGGCGTCCAGTGAGAGAGGAGCGAGTTTGAAGTGAGTTTATCTCTAAGTTAGATTGAACATCATGGATCGTGTTGGTAAGTCCATGAGTGTGTGTTCATGTGAAGTTTGGAAGTTATTTCTTCCCTGAACGAGACGTGAGTTTTTACGCTGTCGAAATAAACAAACATGTTCAGTCTCCTTGCTGGTTGTTCCAACACATTCAGAATCATTACAGCAGGCGGCTCGCTTCGTGCCACTTGTAAAAATATATATTTTCAAGGCCCATTATTACATTTCTGTGTAATGTAGCATGGTGTTTACAATGTTACTGAAATATTCTTTCTTAGCCTTGGAACTCAAACCATTGTCTGATGCCCCAAAAACTATTTTTAAAACAACATTGTGGGACAATTTGAGTCCAGTATATAGATAATATTTTTATTCATTTCATTTAGGGAAAAAAACATTGGTGTCAGATCTGTACTTTTGTATTATGAGTTTAGTTATTGGATTCTGTAAAAAGGAGACAAAGTTGGAAGACGTATCCATGTTGTCCACAGGTACAACAGAAGTAGATTGACACTGAATAAACAACTAGATTGCATGATTGGTGAGGAAGAAGCACTCGCGGTAACAGATGCTGAGGAAAAATGATCTTTGACGTTCGCTGGAAACAAGTAAAATCCAGAGCCCTGCATGGGCGTCTGTGGGAGGCAGCTCTGAACACACATACAAACGCAGACGGACATTTTGTGGCCGGTGAAAGAGTTTGGATGTAAATGGAGAGGAGTGGGTTTAATGGTAGATCCACTGAGAGCAGATAACCTCTTTTCTAACTGCTTATCAGGAGGAGAGCACTCTCTCTGTGTCACACAAACACACACCTGACACTGAACAGAGGATTTCAGAACATCATGAGCCAACAAAGACCAGACCGAACCTACACATCAGTTTTAACAATTCTTCTTCTTCTAAATGAGTAGGGACAAGTTTTAGACCAGCAGAACCAGTAAAAACAATAATACGCCCATCTCATGTTTACTTATCTAACACAATTAAAACTGCAATACCCAGAATGGGTAAAACACAAGTAGTAAGAGAGTTGAAAAGACAGAAAATGAAAAAAGGATGACAAGAACAAGAACACTTTAGAGGAAGAAGAAGATTTAAAAAAAGCTACCGGAGAGGAAGAAAAAAGATGAAACACATTACCGAAGGAATGCATGAGGAACGATGAAGTGAAGGAATGTGAAGAGGAAGGAAAGAAACAAGGGATCAGACGGCGGAAGGAGGAATGAAGTCCTCGAGATAAACAGCTGAGGTCAAGAGGACTCTTCAGAAGTCTTTCTGATCCGTCCATCTCTCCGAGGTGCAGCGTTTGCACTGATATTTACTGAAGTGTTCACGTTGAGAGATGAGGCTTAATTCACTAAATGCCAGATATGATGAGTCATCTAAAGGGGCCCTGACAGGACATTTTGGGTTCCAAAACATCATATTCACCATTTCAAAACTGACTTCTTGGCTTTATATGAAGTCGGAAGAAATTTACAGCCTCTAAGTCAAACTGTTCAGTCCAGTCCAGCAGTGGACACGTCGGCCTTAGACGTAGGAGTGACTTTCAGCAATAATAATAAACTTTATTCAAAACAGTGTTACAAAGTGCTTTCACAAGAGCAAAGAAAATAAAATACAGCAAACCAAATAAGATACACAGTAAAAGTTATGAAATTAAAATTACAGTTAGATAATTAAAATCAACTCCAATCAGGAAAGGCTCTTCTATATAACAATAACGCCAGTCCAATACTGATCTTAGTTTGAACGTTATGTTACAATCTGGACATATCTCAGACATTTTTGTCAGTTAAACACAACTACCTAGTCTTAGTAGTGCCTCTGCTCCTTTTTCTTAGTAGCGAATGTTTTATTTCATAAAAGTGGATTAATGTTTTATGATGTTAGAGGAGGTGGTCTTAGTTTCAGGTCAGGTGGTCCAAAAAACACAGCAGGAAACCCCATTTAGAGACGGATATCAGGCTTAATTATTTGAACTTTGTGTCTAAGAAAACATGTTTGTTTTTACATTTCGTTTGTTACAGTGGATAGCTCTGTATACTATAAATACCCATGAGCCTGTGTTGCTATAGAAGCGAATCAGAGCCAAAGCAAATTCAGAACACTTTGTCGTTGTTTGTGTATGTTGTTAAAGTTCCTTTAACATGCAGCAAGAAGGTAGACAGAGGCCACTGCTGCTTTACAGAGCAGTCAGAGTGTGTGCTGTGCACTGGGTGGGGGTTCAGTCTCTGGAGATCCGATCTGTAGAGGACTGGTTGTTCCCAAGCTCTGATAGAAGCAGGACGGATCACAGAGGAGGAGGAGGAGGAGGAGGGTGGGGCAGCTGGGGGAGCGCCAAGGAGAGGGGGGGAGTTAGGGAGGGAAGAGGAATAAAAAAAAAGGGGGAGGAAAAGAGAGGGAGAGGAGTTGAAAAAAAAAAAAAAGACAAGCCACCATCCCTTCTCTTCATTTTCTCCTCTGTCCCTGATCACCCTCTCATTGACTCACATGTTTAAACCTTTATCCTCCCTCCTCCTTTAATTTTCCTTTTTGCTCCACCCTTATTTCTCTCCTCCACCCTCTGCACTCCACCCGTCCTTTTCCATCTTTATCAACACGACACCGTCTTCCTCTTCCAAATCGCTTTCCATCCGTCTTCCTTATCCATTCAGTCTCCTTCTCCCCTCTCCTCCTCCTCCTCTCTCCACCCTGCAGTCATAATTTTCAGTGACGGCCAGGGCTAATCTGACACCCGCACACACCCACTGCAAAAACCACATGACCTACACAGCCAGATGTGTTCTGTACGCCTCACACACGCACACCCTTCAGATGACCGTCTGAACCACCCTGCAGATGTTACAAACTGCTGCAGACAAATCTTTTCCATCGCGTCTCATCTCCCTCGTGCTCAATCTGTTATCTGACTTTTCCCTCCCTTTTCGCTGTTGCTTCCTTATGACTGTTGAACTCCACTGATATATGTACGCTTTTTGTTTCAACTGTCATAACCTTCTAGTGTTTTATCTAGAGTGCCCGATCTCAGTGAAGTGAAACACTGATGTTACTGTACGCCTGCAAAAACTCCCACTGCTAGAAAAGAAAAAAAAAACAAATAAAAACAAAACATACTGTCCATTTAATCTGCTCTGTTGGACATCTCACTATTTAATCCTTGACCTTTGCTCCTAAACTCATCAGTTTGTGGCAACGCAAAGTGACTAAACTTAATCCACCAGAGTCTGGACCCTCTATGAATTCTTCAGAGAACCAAACCAGGGCTGCACCAATCCAACTTTTTGATTACCGACACACATACCTGGGCTTGAGTACTAATCTTAGAAGTGTAAAATTAACAAAATGTGTTCGTCACTGTGAGGAAGAGACTGGGAATCATTATTTTAAATGTAAGACAACATCAGGCATGATCAAGGGTGAACTTATTAGATCCACGCCTTCATTACATCTAGAATTGACCTCTGCAATAGCATCCTGTATGGGTCACCTGCCAAAGCCCTAAATAAACTTCAATATATCCAAAACTCCTCTTCACCCACACATGCAACCTTGACCACATCACCCCTGTCCTTCTGAATCTTCACTGGCTCCCCGTTCGCCCAACGCATTCAGTACAAAATCCTCCTCCTCACACATAAAGCCCTCCATATGGCGCCCCACCCGACCTCACAGACATGCTCCACCACCACAACCTCCGCTCCTCCGACACTAACCTCCTCTCCCCACAAATCAGGACCAAGCACCGTGACGACATGGATTCTTTCAAGTCACTTTGCATAGTATGTGCGTAACGAAAGACAATTTAAAAGAGACACCACTCAATCACATCCTCAATACAATGGGGAAAGCCTGTAACGGCAAAGATGGCGGTTATCCAGCCAATCGTCTGCTTTTAACAGCCAAAGCGGGAATCATATTTCTGCCAATCGTGTGCTTCCACAGACGTGTCTGTTTTCTGTCTCTCTTCCTATTCATTTAGATAAGAGCCTGGTCTTGTTACTCGAAATAGCTGCCCAGAAGCGTTGGCAAGATGGCGGCTGAGTGGCAGGACTTGCCTAAAAGGACTTTGGCGTAACTAAGGCTGGGCAATAAATCAATAATGATAATTATCGCAATATAAATTTTATTCTAACAATATTTTGTCAATAAGTGTTTGATTTAAGTAATTTGAATGAAAAAATATATTATTTTGTTGAGAAAAAGGGACTGAAAAGAGATTATCACTTAATTTTACTTTAGCATATAATCTAAAAAAAATAATTTATCTTAATTGTTTTGAATGTTCTTCATCAGATTTTTGGCAAGTGTTTGTCATGTTCTGACCACAAAGAACAGTTTAAAACCACAACTAACCATCTGATTTCTTCAAAAAGCAAAATCCAGCCTTTTAACTTGATAGAAATAATCATTTGACATTTATCGTGATAATCATCGATATCGAATGGTATGAAATTTTTTATCGTGATAAAATTTTGGGCCGCCCAGCCCTGCGCGTAACTGAATTGAATGGATCGGCCCCCTTGTCACCATTACACGATCCAGCTATTTGAGACAGTTCTGGCGCGAAATCCATTAACAGTACCGGCGCACTCCTACACCAAGCTGAAAACAACAGAACATTTCAGCAGCCACCACCCACAAACTGATGGTTTTCAGAGTGAAACTGACTTGTGACGTGCTAAATGTATCATCAGTGGCATGAAGTGATCTCATTCGCAGTGACTCAGTGGGCCAGCTGTAGAGATGGGTGGTGTTCCAAATTCACTGACACTAAAAGAAAAGTGGAATCGGCCAGTATGACACAGGAATTTCCCTGTTGATACCAAAATAATACAAAAACCAGAACGGATGTGATTAGTCAACAGACTTATCATTTTTCAAAGCAAAACATTCTGATTCCAGCTCTTTAAAAAGAAGGAATGGATGCTTTTTATGTCATCTTTTACACTAAACTGGATTTATTTTGTCAAATAAAACAAACCATTTGAAAACATCAACTTGAGCTGTGGGAAATTATTACTGCAATTTTTCACTATTTTATGACATTTCCTAGACAACATGTGAGAATCATCAGATCCTTTGGTAATTTAAATATTAAACCAAAACATTATTTTCAATTTTCAATTAGTTTGAAGGACATACTTAAGTGCTAAATTTATCACTGCATCTTATAAGGGATGCACCGAAATGAAAAATTCTTGGCCAAAGCCGAATATAATGAAAAATTTGCCAAATACCAAACAAGTAAATGTTTTCCATTTATTTTTGCATAAATTAAACAGTCAAAATGTGCTTTTTCCTCAGTGTTTCCCACAGGATGTGGAGAGACTACGGTGGGAGGGATCGAGGCCCGAGAGAGGGTCCGGGAAAGTAAATTATTATGTGTCCACTTTTAATGGACTTTCTGTTAATATAATCCAATTAATCTTATTTCCATACTTATAGACACCTTATTTTGAAAACCGGACGTTGTCACATGTGTTTCCTCCTCGCACTAAACCCATCCAGTCCGACCCAGTTTGATAAATAATGTTGTACGTGGTTCTCGTACGGCGTGACATGAAGACTTCACAGCCTCTCTTCAGGCAGGACTCTCATACTGCAGCGCTTTTGCTATTTCGGTGGCCAAACATTAAGTGCATCCCAACATCTTATGTTTCAAAACTAAAAAGAACTTTGCCTTAATAAAACAGTCTTCAGCTTTAAACAGGAACTGCTGCCAGCTGATATCTGATCACAGCATGAGAGAACAAGACAACCAATGCCATCTTTGGCTACACGCGCAGTTTGTGACCCTTGACGCTGACGCTCAGTGCCCAGTTCAGCCAATCATGGTTCAAACACAGTGCTTAACTCTAAATGTCTAAATGTAATTATTATTAATTATCTCTGAGGAATTTGGGAAAACTTTCTCATGAAGCTTTATAGTCTCTAAGGTCTCCTGACAGTTCAGTCAATACTTAACCGGCTCGCATTTATTATTGATTCTCTATAATGCACCAACCCGAATGGAGGTCAGTGAATAAAGCTCACATCTGCTCCTGTCTGATATGATAGACATGATGCGTTTAATGCATTTATTTGTAGTCATCATATTGTAGTATTTATTGTAGTTACACCGTGACTAATAACATCATTAGGTGAAGTCACAGTATCAGTAGATCTACTGCTGAAGAACCAGCACTATTTCAGTGAAGGCTGATTTAGCTTTGGCAGCAATTTTAACGTTCATGCCAATAAAAGTATAAAAAACACCTGTAAAATGATTTTCAGCACGAAACCGATCAAGAAGAAAAAATATCCAGAATATCTGTTCAACACTTCAGCTCCCAGCAGCCTCGGTCCAAAAATAACACTGGCACAACACACACACACACACACACACACAGAAAAACACACAACACGCAAACTCCCTTCTCTTCACAGTCCAGATTGGAGGGTCGGCTGTGTCGTCATGGTGATCCATCCCATCATATTGCCCTGGCCAGCTGCCAGACGTCCTCTCTCTCTCTCTCACACCGTCTCTCTCCAACCCACAATCCTGCCCAGCTCATGTTGCAGTGCATTGTGGGATGTCAGATCTAATCTATTCTGCAGGACTGTCTGTGTGTGTGTGTGTGTGTGTGTGTGTGTGTGTGTGTGTGTGTGTGTGTGTGTGTGTGTGTGTGTGTGTGTGCAGTGACTGTAGTTCTTTTGTTCCAGTATCCTGCTGATCAGTGTTAAAGTCGGATCAAACACATTCCTCAACAGTGCAGGTTCAAGACCGACCGCCCACCTGTCGCACTGATTCACCGGTCTGTCTCTCTCTCTCTCGGTGCGTCACAGACAAACACAATCACACCCAGATGTACCTCTAGGTAAACTATAATGCCTGACATACCAAGGAAATTGGAGGAAGAGGAGGCAAAGAGGTTCATGGGAAATGTAGTGTCTATTTGGAGAAATATAACAGCCATTTAATATTTTATCGTTTTCTGCAGTTTAAACTCTGCTACCTGGAGACTGCTGCTTCTTTCTGCTGGCTGAACACTAAGCAAACAAGTACAGTGTTGGTAGTTAGAAAGCTGATGATGTAATGTCACTTGTAGGATTTCTTTAACTTTAACACTGTAGCTGTGGAAGTACTAAATAAAAAGTGTGCATTATCAGTTTCTGTTAAAGTACTACTTTAAAATTCAGATTAACAGGAGTTTTGTGAATTAATGCTGAATCACTCCATAACAAATCTTGATGCATCAAAAAGCCAATTATTTTTTTAATGCAGTTCATCAAAGAGAACTTGAAGCTCCGTTTGACAGTTTTAATATCACTCTTCTTTTACACTCAAACGTCTCCTGAGAGTCATTAAAGCTGGTCGAGTCTTCATGAATGTTTTCATTTAGTCAAGGGCATGTGACCCCTCCCCCTCACCGTCCAATGTCATCAAACTTCCCATGATGCCAAGTGTGTCAGCGGGTATTTGTGGGTAAGGAACACGATGGTGTAAATCTCCTTAATATGACACTGCGCGCACACACACAGTGTTTGAAGCAGCCACCAGCTCTCTCACAGAAAAACGATTCATCTCCTGATCAGATTTGTCCGCTGACAGGCTTCGATCTACTGACAGAGATCATGTCTTGGTTACTTTCATCACTCTTAGGTCAAACCTGAAAGCTGTTTAGTAAAATGTTTGCAAGATACAAATATGACCTTTGTTTATCACAATTTTAGTTTTATTTTGGTCTTTTCCAAATTTAGTTTGTTTTTAAATATTAAAACGGGTAGGAGTGCATAAGTTTTACTTCTTCCTAGGGCTGTCCCCGACTAAGGATTTACATAGTCGAATCAGAATCGTCAAGTCCTGCCTGTAGTCGACTGATTGTTGAATCATGTGTGTTTTTGTGCGCGGCGATCGTGAGCACAATCTTGACAAGCTGCAGTCTCTAGTCATTCAACTTACACTGTAAATTTCCAGCTAAACTGAGGATTTTTGAAGACCCTTTTCTCTCTCGCCTGTCATTCACCGGCTATTTAAAAACGATAAAATATTCTTGGTGTGGTTCATTAATGGTGATAAATTATACGAAAGTCCTGCGAGCTGCGGACAACTCGGCACAACACCAGTGAAGCTGGACCTCGGTCTCTTCAGCAACCTCTTCTGCCACCACACACATGCACACTGACGACGCAGGGTTAGGGTTACAATTTAGGATTTATTCACGCACTTTAAAAACATTTATTGAAAGTTTTATTCTTTTTACATGTTTATTTACAGCATTAAATGTTGATATGTGTATTGTAACAGGCTGTATATTAACTTATTGGGAGAAAACTGGTAGTTCTATGTAAAATCAGACGTTGAGCACCCCCATATCACCAAAATGGCGTGATCCTCATTTCACTGCGAAGCTTCGACTGAGAGATTGACAGTCGAATCAGGCTCCGCCCATCGAAGCATCGAATCTTCGACTATTAGGGGTCAGCCCTACTTCTTCCTAATCCCTTTCACACATTTAAATAGAGGCGTTTAAGTACTGGAAAATATGTTGTTATCAGTGTTTGTTGTTTTGTTGAAATAAAGACTATCAAAAAACATACAGTTCTGAGAAAATTAACATTAATAAAACAAAAATCTGACATGCAGATGCATCTTTTCCAGCAGCCTCAGCTGAACACACACACAAAAGTAAATGTAGTATGATGTCATCGAGGGTCGTGTTACACCTTCACCCTGGGGAGGGGAGGGGTGGAGGTCAATGATGTAAGCCTCTTTATCAGCAGAGCAACACTGAAAAATAAAGCATCCTGCTGAAAATTTGAGCTGAATTTCCAGGAATCCTCCTCTGTGACCAACAAAAAAGAAAAAACAACTGTCAAAGCTCGGCCACGCTCAGAAATGTTTACGGCACACTGACGGAATCCAAAAGCAACACTCTTCAGTCTGAAACCAACAGAGACACTGACATGAAAACACAAAACATTCAGAAAACAACTAAATGTCTTCTACAAATCAGATTCATCAACCCCCGGAACGGACACAGCTTTGGCTGTGGAAAAACACCAGATTAGAGCCCTGGCAGATCTGCGTTTAACATGTTTGCATGCACGGTTATCCCGTGTGTCGGAGAATTAGTCATGCACGTCCTGAGAAATGACCGCCAGGTGTAATTACGCCCATGAACAGCAGGGGCAGTATATCAGGAGTCGGTAAAGTACTTTCAGCCGACAACTGAATCTGACCGCAAGAAGTTCGTGGGTTCGAACCCCCGTCGTCCCGGCCTTTCTGTGTGGGGTCTCCATGTTCTCCCCGTGTCTGCGTGGGTTCCCTCCGGGTGCTCCGGCTTCCTCCCACCGTCCAAAGACATGCGGACTACTAGGTGACTCTAAATTGGTGTGAATGTGCGTGGTTGTTTGTTCCAATGTGACGTACGATGGACTGGCGGCCTGCTCAGCGTGTACTCCACCTCTCACCCTATGCTAGCTGGGATTGGCTCCGGCCCCCCCGCGACCCTGCACGGAGATGACTGACCGACAATCTGACCATGAAGTCCATTTAGTGGCTATTCTGGAGCTTTCGATCATAAAATGTGATCATACAGTCATAAGACTCGTAGGGCTGAAACTACTGATTGTTTTATTGTCCGATTCCTGATGAATTGTTCCACCAATAAAACATCAAAGAATAGTGAAAAGTGCCATCACAGTGTCTCAGAGCCCAACGTGGCGTCTTCAAATGTCTCCTTTTTTTCCTGACCAGCAGTTCAAAACACAAAAACATTCAGATTAAGAAGATTTTAAACTGAGAAAAGCAGCAAATCTTCACACCATAGAAGCTGGATTAGGACTGAAACGATAACTCGACGACGATCAGAAGCAGCTACTAAACAGAAACAGAACTTTTGGTGAGATTGTTCTGTCGACAACAAGTTCAACGAAGAATCAACTCCCAATCTCAATTAACATTCAAGCGCTCAGTGTGGCCAGAGGTCCACGAGAAAAGGGGGAGTTTTCAAATTCAGCCGGCTTGGTGTCGAGCTACACAAGGTCTTGTTCATATTCTGTTCACACCGATGGCAGGTGGAGGAGTGAAGGATAAGACCAGAGGTGGTTGGAGTTTTGTTGTGCAGTGTAAACGCAGCTTCACATCAGCAGAGAACAGACAGGTCTGCAGCCCAGTGGCGGCGTCCCAGTTTCAGCTAATCACTCATTTCCTCTCAGTGTCCTGCCAGTCGACCCCACCCTCGCTGGAACAGCAACGCCCCAGGATGTGCTCACCATATTTATACACGCACACTTTATGTGAGTATTTCCATTTCATGCAACTTTCTACGTCTACTCCACCACATCTCAGAGGCAAATATTGTACTTTTTACTGCACTACGTTCGTTAGATTACAGATTTTCATCCACTTCCTGTCCAGTAAAAACTATAATCTCCACATGTTTGGGATAAACTGAAGGGTGAAGTCTTCCTTTATGGGCTTTATGAGATAACCCTCCACCTTCTTAAGCTAAATAAACCATTTAAAACGTTTCTGACGCTGCTACTTTCAATTCTGATGCTATTATTAAGTATAGATTTAGATACGGGTTGCACAAAAACTTTATTATGCTCCTGCAACTCCACATTCACTCAACCTTAAACAAATACATCTGCTCTTTTTTTCTCCTCTACTGTGTTGTGTAGCGTCTTGTAACTTCAGCTAGACCCCCACCCACTCCCTTTTGGATCAGCTGGAAAATGCATCGTCACAAAGTTTTTTAGAGATACGTGGTCTTATGGACCATGATGCATTGCTGCCGATTAAACTACCCAACAGGACATAAAAGTAGATAAAATTAACTCAACCTTAAACATTTAGAGCAGTAAAGTGCAACATCCACATCAATGCAGCAGGAATTTTAATCCAGAAACATCAGATTTGATAGAGAAACCATGAGGACTTTAACTTTCATACTTTAAGTTGATTTTACTTTTGACTTAAGGAAGGTTTTGTACGCAGGCCTTCTTCCACCACGGACACACACACATACACACTCAACAGATGGTGGTGTGTCGTCTGACCACATCTGGAGGCCTCAAACTGAACATTTCATTTATCAGGAATGTGAGCGTAGAGTGTGTGCGTGTGCGTGTGTGTCAGAGAGAAACGCCTTTGGCTACATGGAAATCAAATTAAAAGGAGTTCTGCTGAAGGTCAACGCAGAGTGCATCACTGTGTGCGTCCCATCTGACTATTTAAAGTACGTCACACTACTATCGCAGCCCAACACACACACACTTAACTATGCATTTGCATAGGCCGAATGTCGGCATGTCTCCAGAAATGACTGCTACGCTCCCGCAAGATGCAATTCAACACATGAACGTGGGGGCAGTATGTCGATCTGACAGGCAGGTCAGCAGAAATCTCCTGGCCCACACACCTGCCCAGGTGGTGGCGGTGTGCAGTTGGTTTGCCAACCATCATTAAACGCAAAAGGAGGAGGAGGACATCAGCAGCAGACTTAAAAAAGGAGTTTTATGGCGGTGTGTGTGGGTGTTTAGAAGATATAACATACTATGAATATTTCAATTACAGCTTAAACTATTTGTGGTTGACTGAAAAATAATCTTTATTTAGAGTAATTGATCATTTAATCGTGCGAACACGGCATTTCTCTACTGTGAGTTTGCTGTTTTAAATGTTCATGTAATATCACGCAAGACAAAATAAAAACCTCACAATTAAGAAGCTGAAGGGACAGTTTGCGGTTTTCGCTTTAAAAAAAATGTATATAAATAAATTCACAATAAAACTTGAAGGTTATCGTTGCATTTTTATTGTGCAGTTTCCTAGTTTTAGATCTGAATATCTTTGGGTTTTAACTCCTGGTCAAACAAAACATCTGATGTCTTGTGATGCCAATAACGATTAGTTGCAGCGCTCATTTTGATTAAGCAGTGAAGTGGCTCGAGTTATTCCAGCTTCTTCAATGTGAGGATGTGCCGATTTTCTCCATTTTATCTGTCAGTAAAATCAATCTCTGGGTTTCAGACTACTGCTCAGAAAAACAAGATATACAGACACCTCGAGCTCTGGGACAGACAGTTTTCATAATCAATAATGAAATCATTTGTTTCAGCACTAATCAGATTATTATTATTATTATAATTACACAGATAAATCTCGCTGATCTTTTCTATTCTCTGCCGTTCTCACCCTGCTCTCCATCTCTTTCTGCTGCCTCATGCGACGTCTGTAAAACTAATTAGGCAGCAGGTCAAACTGCAGCGTGTTCAGATTGGACTGAACAGGTCATTTAGAGGGTGTTATAAGTCAGAGGGGGATCGAAAGACAAAGAAACTCATCTCAAAGTCTAATAAGATCATATTTGGGCCGATAGAAACGCTTGAAAGCTGCGTTCTCTCACACTCGGTTTATGTGTTTGGATGTTTCCGTCGCCTCGAGCTCAGCAGCCGCCCGCATCAGTCAGGAAATAAACAGACAAATCTGAGCAGAACGCCTTTTTTTGGAAAATGTGTAATTGGAAAATGCCTCCTGCTGAAAATTAGCACAGAGTCTTCATGAGCACTCTGTTCACATATTTTATTCATGAGACATCGCGAGTGTGTAACTTTCTTACTTGGGTGGAAATTTAGATGAACATTAATGAGCTAAGCAGCTTTCATGATCAGTTTGGCCTTTTATAAACTCCACTTATCATCTCATGAACACACAAGCATCAGCACGTCTGAGATGAAAACGAGTCTTGATGTGATTTGTTTTGGTGCAGCATCACAGCAGCTTCTTACACTTCAGGGACGATTTGTTGTTGATTGATGTGTGAACAGAAGAAAAGCAGTTGAAGAGTTGTATGTGTGTGTGTGTTTGACCCCTGCTGAGGTTAAACCTGCTCACCCCGACATAATCCAGCTATGTAAACACACACACACACACACACACACACTCCTCTAGGTATCAGTAAACCATGGCATGTTTGAACTGCCTTTGTGACTCTGCTTCTTTTCAGTCCTGTCATTCAGACAAGGCTGATAAAAATTTAAAAAAAGAGAGAAAATGAGTAATATAAAATACAGTTTTAACTTTAAAAGAAGATTTCTGATCGTCTACTTTAAATTAAAAGATCACTTTTACAAGCCAAGCTTCATGTAGTACGGAGCCTTTCTTGCTTTAAGGTGATGATGGCTCTTATCACTGAGGCCCCATCCACACTACTCCTACTTTTAAAAACAAAGACGATGTCCACCAGCGTTTTAGCTGCCTCTCAGAGTTGATCTCTCGTCCACACACACACACGTCTAGTGGCCTTTCACGTACACTGGGAATGCGCGTGTTTTCCGTAGTTACAGAAGATTTGGTGAAAGAATAAAGTGCGTCAGACAAAGAACAGCACCAGATGTTTGTTTGCATGGACCAATAATGAGCTGGCCAAAAATTTTATCACAACAAAAAGTTTCATATCTTTCGATATTGATAATTATCAAGATAATAAAACAATAATGTTAATTATCGCAATATAATTTTCCTCAATAATTGTTCAATATATCGTCAATAAATATTTGGTTTTAATTCATTTGAATTACAAACAAATGAGCACTTAATTTTTCTATAATAATATTTATTTTGTTGAGGAAAAGGGACTGAAAAAAGTACGTCATCATATATTTATTAAAAACTTTTTTATCATAATAGTTTTGAATGTTCTCCCTCAAATTTAAGTGATCCACTGTTTGGCATCAAGGGTTTGTCCCATTCTGAGCATAAAGAAAAGTTGAACCACGTAATTAACCATCTGGTTTCTTCAATTTTTCAGCCAGGAGCAAAAATCAGCCTTTAAACTTGAAAGAAATAACGATGTGACATTTATCGTGATAATTATCGATATCGAATGATATGAAATATGAAACTCTTCTTTATGGTCAACACTTGATGCCAGTGGATCACTTCACAAATTTGAGGCAGAACATTCAAAGCAATTATGATAAAATCTTTGTCAACAAATATCCTCAAGTAAAATTAAGTAAAAGCTTTTTTCAGTCCTTTTCCTCAATAAAAACAAACATCTTAATAAAGTCCTAATTCGTGTATGATTCAAGTGAATAAAAAACATTTATTGAAGATTTATTGAACATTTGTTATATTGTTATTGTTCAACCTGTACTGAATGAAACATGTGAGTTAAAAGCGGCTGTGGCGACGGAAAACTGTCTGGGAGTCGTCGCAAAGTAACTTACAAGTGTAGGCTAAGTTTTATTTGCACAGTAATAAAAGTACCAAATCAAAAACTCCGTTTTTAAGTCTGGATGGGAGGTGCAAACGTAGCAAAAGGTCTGGATGGGGCCTTAAAAACTTTTCCTCCAAACAAACATGCACAGTGAGTCCTAAACATGCTCGGAGACGACCGTCTCACTGCACCTTAACGACGGGGTAAAAAGCTGAAGAAAAGGTGAGAACGTGGACCTTGAATCTGGTTGTACCACCGCCCGTCTCCACGGCGAATGACTGATCTGCTAAAGCCCGCCGTGTTTTGTTGAAGGTGATGGTCGTCTCCATCAGGCTTCTCTATATATAGCTGAAGCTTTACCGCTGGGAAAAAC
>NW_024041934.1:0-7220 GCF_014851395.1 Micropterus salmoides | reverse complement strand
TTAGTGGGATAATTAGAATCAGCTGATTGCTCCCAGCTAGCTTGAGTATAGCAACATAACATAAACATAGTAAACCTCACTTATTTTGACCCTCATTTATCAATAGGCCATGGAAAGGGTTACAATGGCCTTAGGCTCTGGGCCCCACAAAGAAAATTACTCTTCCTAGAATAGCTGCCATGCCAAAATATTTTCAAGATTACAGCATCACTTCCTCCAAGAGGTCACACATACTCTTATTATAATGTCCTGAACTGCACATTTGTTACCTGAGTTAGTGTTAATAAACTGACAATCACAAAGAAAATTACATAGGAGAGTAACAGACAAGAAAATCCATTTGGCAAAGTTTGTAAAGAAGCTTAATGATAAATTCAAAGACATCAGGAAGAAAGTTATATGAGGCAGATTATACTGTGCGTCATATTACCTTTTCACATGGTGGTTGGATGAACTTTTTCTAAAAATAAGGTTAAAGAGCTGGAAATGGGTTTTTTTTGTTTGTTTTTTTACAAAATGGAATACATGAATTCACTATAATACACTCCTTGGACTTTTAATGAAAAAAAAAAATCATTCAAAAACATTCATTGTTGATGTAGCCCCAATATGGCTTAGACTAATAATGGCATTCAAAGAAGTGGCACTAAATTTTAAAATCCGAGTGGCTATCTCTGATGCTCCTTCTCTTTTGCCCGTAGTCTTTGTTGATGCTCTCGTTTTACGTAGTCTGTAAAATCCTCTTCATCCTAGATGCACACACCAATATGACAGAAGAAATGCACAAACACACACGAAATAAAGTGTATAAACAAGCTGCTGGCCAGGAAGAGTATAGCCTACAGACAGTCAGAATATCTACTGACTGCTTCCATGTGATATTATAGTCATCATTATTCACAAATATTAATTATACTAATACTAACAATATTATACTGAAAATTTGTCTGGGCAACTTAATCTTTATTCTTATACTTTGTCTTTATGGTTAATCTCACCTAAACAAATGTTTATCAACCTTTATCAGATTCAGAACAGATTCAACCCACATTGGGTGTTTAGTTATTATTATTTATTTAATATTGATACAAAAAAAATGCAACTTTATTTATAAGCACTGTATCAACAGTATGTGCTTTCGTTTGAAATTCTGAACTACTTCCTGCGATGGACTGGCGACCTGTCCAGGGTGTACCCCGCCTTTCGCCCAATGTTAGCTGGGATTGGCTCCAGGCCCCCGTGACCCTGTATGCAGGATAAGCGGTTGATGATGGATGAATGGATGGATGGATTCTGAACTGCTTAAACAGGCTAGCTCAGTAAAAGAAAAAGTAGGCTCACTATTCTGAATCAGAGAATACTTTGACCTGAATCTGTCTTGGGGATCTTAAACCTGCTCCACCTGGGATACAAGTTTGAGAAGTTCAGACTCATCTGGGGACCTAGTCTAATGAACACATTGATATTCTGCCCCAGTTTTGGGGTCCCGATGGACAGAAAGTGCTTTCGGCCCCGTGTGCTGCTTCCAGGGAGACTAACTGACCTGTGAGGATGCCGCATCCAGCAGATCCATTGTGGGGATTAGACAGCTGGCCTCACCCAGGAAACACATTAGGATGTGGAGCACGTCAGTCCAGCGTCCAACAGTCAGCATCAGGACCAGCAAACCACCGAGACGCACCACCACTGTGTTCAGGACAGCCTGGCTTCCAGGCAGACGGTGCTGTTCCTCTGCAGAACCAAAACATAGCATTTAAGGGAAATACTTAATGAAAATGTGTACAGTTCAGGGTCCTCAAAGACCAGTCTTGAGGGAAGTACTATCACAAGGCTGTAGCATTAGTGAAGGTCCTGCAGATTGACCAGTGTCTAATGAGCATTGCACTGTGATCTCTGACATAAATGTTTCCCATTTTATATGTTTCTCACCCTGCATGTACACGACCAATAGTGTGTAGCAGATAGTCAGTGGTGTCCAAAACCTGAGGGCCTCTGTTGCAGAGAGAAAGTGTTGATTGATGATAGAAATGGCGGCCACCACAGCCACACAGAAAGTAATAATCATAGTCCTGCACAGCATTGGAAACAGGCAGCGGCCTGATGTGAGGAGGCTGATGCAAATGCCGCAGTAGCGCTGTGAGCTGTGGAGTTTATACAGAGCCATGACATGGTGCAGCAGGAGTGAGGCCTGCCTAGCCAGGAGCCAGCTCAGTGCTGCTGCCAGGAGCAGGCATAACCAGCGATGGGATGCCCCCTCGTGGAGAAAATGCAAACTGCAACTCAGGGCACAGCCCAGAGAGAACTGGCTTTGAACTAACAGCTGCTGCAGAAATTTCCTGGACTCCTGGGGAATAAAGGAGCATATGAACAGAACTGATGGATGAAACAAAACAGATGATGGGCTGTTTGTTATAATTTTTATTATGTAATTGGTTTCTTACCGGTCCAGCTGTAACCCATCCAGAGACTCCTCGAAGACAAAACTCTAGTACCACCAGGGAGGCAACACGGGAGCCTACTACAGCCAGCAGCCCAGTCACAAAGAAAAACTGGAGCATCCCAATAAGTCCAGTTTGAGTTCTTTGATGACTGGGCGTCCTCTGGCTTGATGTATCCTTATCATTGTATCACTCCAGCTGTGGGTTGTGAGGAAACAAATCAAGTAAGAAATAAAAGTAAACTGTAAAGGATCTGTACCAGCACTGAAATAGGAACATTTTGATGAGAACAGTGAATACTCGAAATCCAGCAAATTGGTCAGCTTATGCAACATATCACTAAATTAATCTTCATGTAAAGATTTATTAAAAGGCACCACCTCACCTTTCCTCTAAAAATAAGAGCAATCTCATCAGGGAGCGTAGCACAGAGATCCCACATGCAGCTACCAGTCCTGCAGGTCACATAACATTGAATTTGCAACCAATAACACATTCCGGCCGTTCAGTTTTCAAACAGCCTGTAGCAATGTGGACAGTAGAGGAAATGAATGGATGAGGAGCTCACCTTGAAGTAAACTATCCAGTGGATTGGTTTCTAGAGTCAACCACCCAGGTAGAAAGTAGGAGGTCGGAAGAAACGACGTGATAAAGGATAACATCGTACTAACTTTGACTTAAAGAAGTAAATGTCATTTAAATGTCAGAGGTAAGTCTAATTAAGTAATCACACATTCAAGATCCATATTTTGTGGTTACTCCAGCTCAGGGTTACAATAATGTGGAGTATCAGCTCAGCTCTTCCGTTTGTTTCTATTGACTAAGTGTTGAACTTTGCTCATGCAGAAGCCTGTTTTGTGTCCTTTACCATACCAAAGGTCATCTGAGAGTCTGTGCAGCAGAGGCACTAGGCAGCCTGAGTCATAACAAGATAATGGAGGTAATTGCGCCATGGGAAATACTATACACTCTGAATGATGGCAGGCATTAGTTGAGCACAAGATGTCTGAAAGCTACAATATAGGCAGTGCTCTGAAAAGGACTCTGAAGTTTCTTTATACAGCCCATAATTTCAGAAGGCTGTATAATCTGTACCTTCTTAGATATTTTATTTGGATAAAGAGAAACTTAACACGTACACACAAAAAAAGCAACACATCATGGATTCCTCTTCCTAGACAGATAGACATACAATCTGTGTCACATGGTTAAACACAAGTAGCAGTAGTGTAGACAAACAGCAAAACAACATTAAGTAAATAAAAAATAAAGTGTGTTAAGAGATTCAAGCAAAGTGTAATGTTGTGGAATGTTTATGGTCTTAAAGTATTCCTATCTTTTGAGGAGATGGAACACAAATTTAACTTAATATCTCTAGATGTATACAACTCAGTCAGTAGTTGTAGTAGACAAATGTTGATTATAGGATCACATGGATAGTTAGAAAGATATTTAAATATTAATTTGACAATTAACAAAGAAGGACTCATGTTATTTCAAGGTAAATGAGGAAATGTGTAGCAGCGTTCAGTGATGAGTCTAATGCCTGTCCATGAGGGGGCAGCAGGGTACAACATTCATGTTAATGAACTGACAGCTATCAACTCCAGTGGGCACTGCAGTGAGCAGCAAAGCCGACATAAGCACTGACTTCAGTCTTCCTCTGGGTACCTTAGGGCACATGGATGCCTGTAAAACCCTGGAGCTGGAGAATTTTGATGTACTGTCCAGTATCTGCACAGAATGTGGTAAAACTGGAGACTTACAAACCAAATTGCCCTTTATCACTGAAAAAAAGATTCATTTGAGATAAAAGACAAAAGCTGGAATATAACCAATGGATTTATGACAGGCTTACCTCAGTAAACACATTAACTATAGCCAAGGTCTCGTACCAAGCAGGAGACATGACTCTCTGAGTGGCTTTAAAAGTGTGTTACGGCTGTATGTATTTCCCTGTGCTGTGCCCATGTTTTCTGTCTTTCAGTTCTGTTCTGGGAGTGCTCCAGCTAATTACCGAATAAGGTCCACCTGGCCTTTGAAGGCGGGCTTTAAAAGCTGCTGTGCAAGTGTCAGGAGGGGACCCTTCTTGATTTGGTACTGCTAGCCTTGCTGCGTCCCAGCTGGGGCATTTTTGTATTGTGTTTTTGGTGTTCTTAATTTATTGTAGTTAATATTAATAAATTCACTTGATTTGGTTGTTTTAAAGGTGTTTATTTGTGTTGAGTTTGGGTCAGTGTTGGGATGTTGTTCGTCCCATGTTGCCACCAAAGGGTGGGACGTAACAAATGGGGGCTCGTCCGGGATAGAACAACCATGAGGTGAGATAAAGATGTGCATCTGATGGCCTTGAGTGTAGTGGTTGTCTCTTTTGTTAGAATATCTGTAAGTTGTGGCTACATGTTGTGCTTTTGACTGGGATAACTCAGTAGCTTGGGAGTTTTTGCTGTTGAGCACTCTAACTAGGTAGCCACCGGGCAGGTTTAAAGAACTTGCCACTTTGTTTTTTTGCCTTTCTTATTTTTGGTGGCAATTCTGAGTGGGGGCACGCTTCAGTGGATCGCAGATGGCTACATCTGTGGCCTTTGGGGATGCACTGAGTTAAACGTTTAAAGTCGCCTCGAGCTCGGCAAGCCACTGAAGACTAGCTAGATTAGTTTAGCCATCTTGGTAGGTAGGTTGGGGTGTCTCTATGCAGCTTGTTTTCCCTAGCACTATGCACAACAGCTTTAGCTATTTGTTTGAGATGACTGCTTTGTTTGGTCACTTCTCTTCCAGCTGTGAAATACTCTTGTTTGCAATAACTTGTGGATCGTGACCCATTGTTTAGTGGTAACTGTACTCCACATTTGGTAGGTCACTCGTCGGTTGCTTCTTGGGTGTAAGTTGGCAACATTTGTGTGTAGTTTACTACAATGTGACCGTTGTGGTTGTTGCAGTCCACCTTCTGGTGTGGTCACTTGTGTTATTGCGGTTGTGTATTTAGTTACAGAACATTAATTTTAGTTTTTTGTGCATTTGGGATGTGCCAACACCACAGACCTTTGGCTTTAAAGTGGTGGGGGTACACTCCCAGTTCGTCAGGTTCGGTTGTGTTGCTGGTTTCCTAAATTCTCGAGTAACCAGTGTAGGTGGTTGATGACCACATGGTGCCCATATTGTGTTGCGACAGTTCACGTTTGTTGGGTCGTGGTATATTGCTGTTTGTGTATGGCAGCTACCTTGTAGTTGGTCTACTTGTGTTGACCCTTTTGGTGTGTGGCTGTTGTGCTCCACTTTTGTGCAGGTCACCAGTGTTACAGGGGTGTAGGTAAATGCAGTAACTTGTGTTTGGTTTTGTGGTCTTTTCACCTCACGATAGTGGCCAATTTGTGGAAGTGGCACCCGCTGATTTGGCTACAAGTGTGGTTGATGTTCTTAAATCCAGTGCCAACTTAGTTATCCCTTGCATGTGGGATTAGGTATGTTCCACATTTGACCCACGTTCACTTTTCTTTAGTAAGCTGCAGTAATACCGATTTTAGTTGATTTTAATTGTCTAGAGTTTGCTGCATATTGAGGCTTGAAGAGTTGCCATGTGGGTGCTCTCAGCAACATTGTATGTGCCTACTTGAGTGCAAACCTGGATTAGTGCACCTTTAGTGTTGTCTCGTGGATTTATTTTTGTAAATTTACTTGGGTTTACCTAAACATACAGCCTTGGTAAGTCATACCTCAGTTCGGTCCAGTGCGTTCCTAAGAATAACTTGTCACAGTGAACGCTTGTGAGCTATATTTGGTCCATGTTGATGTTGTACATGTGATTGTGTGACAACAGTTATTCTTTGTTTTAAGGGTGGGGGTGTTACGGCTGTATGTATTTCCCTGTGCTGTGCCCATGTTTTCTGTCTTTCTGTTCTGGGAGTGCTCCAGCTAATTACCGAATAAGGTCCACCTGGCCTTTGAAGGCGGGCTTTAAAAGCTGCTGTGCAAGTGTCAGGAGGGGACCCTTCTTGATTTGGTACTGCTAGCCTTGCTGCTTCCCAGCTGGGGCATTTTTGTATTGTGTTTTTGGTGTTCTTAATTTATTGTCTAGTTAATATTAATAAATTCACTTGATTTGGTTGTTTTAAAGGTGTTTATTTGTGTTGAGTTTGGGTCAGTGTTGGGATGTTGTTCGTCCCATGTTGCCACCAAAGGGTGGGACGTAACAAGTGCTGGAAAGCAGAGCTTTCTAGACAAGTTGACTGTTTCAGACTGTGAGCACATATGATGCTTATTTAAATATTGTTTGAATTCTGCTTTGGGTAACGTCACCCAGTCACTGCTTACTAGTCTTATTGTTGTGCTGATTAAACACTGACTTGACATGACAGTCATTTAAAATTTTAAATGTGTTAAACACATTTAGTAACACTTTAAGTGAACTTTGCTTTTTACAAAGGAACCAAACAGCTTTAAGTTACCTTTTATTTTCAAAATTATTACACATAATGATACTTATTCAACTCAGCCTGTTCCCACATAGACTCCAACAGTGCCAGCAGTGTGCAGTATTGTCACGATCCTGTCGTGTGTTTCTCTGTGTAGCCTTGTTTATTTTATTCATTCGCATGTTTAAGTTTACTTAGTATCTGTCTTGTCTCTTATCTTAGTTCTGTATCTTAGTTCCTAGTCCTGATTTTGCCCTTTGGATACTCTGGATTGTTTATTATCTTGGTTTGCTTGGACCCAGCCGCTCTTAAGTGTGCTCTCTTTTTGTTGTTTACTAAATCCTTTGAACTGTATTATTGTGAAAGAAAT